>NC_072427.2:113635000-113935000 GCF_028878055.3 Symphalangus syndactylus
TTTCAAAAGTTAGTCTACACTGCTAATCTGAAGCAAAAGCATTTATATTGTGGCCTTAACAGCCAGTTGTATCTATTTCAACTCTAACTCAAATTGAAAAGCCCACCTATGTACATATATGGCTCCTGACAAAGTCTATGCTGCCTCATCTTTAAATGTGAAAAGATACCCCAAAATCACCATGAATCTCTAGAAAAGAAAGAAAACAAAAAAGAAACCAGAAAAAAGACAAGGAAAAAGCCATCCAGAAGGAAAGATAAGTCAGAGAACAGAAGTAATCTTTTAAAAAATTTAATTGTATACTCAGAATCCCTGGAAAAGATACTATGCATACTAAAGAAGAAAAAAAAAAGTAAAACACATTCAGAACCAGAAGGAATGCTGAATGCCCTAAAATGATGGTTTGGGATCAACTGTAAAATTATTTCTCTTTCTTTTGATTTGTGTTAGTGTTATCATGACAGAGCGAGTAAGAAACAAAGCTGAGTAGATACTAAGCCTAAAAGGCACTGGAGCATTGTTAGAATTTTTTTAAAAATGCAACGACATATGAAAGAAACTCTGATGTGAGTGCCCTTTTTGTTCATTCACATTTGCCATACGAGGTAAATTTAAAACAGAAAAAAAAGGCACAAGGAAGATGGTGAGAGAATCTCAGACCTTCCTCTTCCAAATGCCCTCTCCATACATCACAAAACAGAGACACATCCAAGTATGTACTTTAAAAAACAACACTGCAAGCTTAGTGGCTTTTTGAAACTTCTGCCATTACACATTGCTGCTATCTTTTTGAACACTTACTATTCTTTGCCACTGTATTTTTTCCTCAGTTTTCCTTCTTTAATTTCTCTGATTTTTCCAATTATATGTGAAAATATTGGTTTGTTTATAGATATTTTGTATTTTTTATAAGAAAATTACCAATATTCTTTTAAGGTAATGGATAAAAATCTACCACAATAGACTATATAAAGAATAAAAGACAAAAGCAACAATAACAAAGATAATGTCTTTCAAAAACCATTTCTGGGTAATTAAGGAAAAGTACTCCCTGCCAACAAACACAGGAATATCAAAAGCATGTGTACTATAATGATTCTCTATTATCACACATTTGTGAAGATGTTTAATTATGTATTTGTAAATAATCTTAATTTTATCCATCATTTTCATTTCAATCATAATATAAATTAAAACTTTATTTTAACACCTTCAAGATCACTTTTCTCTTAAAAGTCTCCCAAATGTTTTAAATGGTTCCAGGTTATTTTTAATAAAGCAGAATCATGCATCTTAAATAGTCTCATATTCTTGGGAAAGCTGCTTAATATTGTTCAGATTAAATACAAATGGTTAATAAACAAGTAAGTGCAACAAAACTACCTGCTGTGAGTCATTTGATTTGAAAGCGTCCTTAAGAATTTCAACTGCTCTTGATGGATCAACATACTTTCTTTTGGTACCAACAAGAAGTGCAAATAGATACCTCAGCTCACGCATAAAAGGCAAATTCCGATGTTCCTATTGAAGGAAAAAAAACAAAAACAAAAACACCTTAACTGAAGATTAAGAAAATTTTTACTAGTAAATAGATATTCATTTTAACAACAACCAAAAATTAAACTGGCCAATATAGATTAGGGATGAATTAGCACTCTATCATAACTGAAGAAAGTAGAGTGTTGGTGCCATCTAAGAGACTCAAAGAAGTCAAGCACAAAAAGGCAGAAGACCTAGGATAGGCTCACAATTTCAGCATGAATGCCACATATTCACAGCAAATCATGTCATTACTCAGCCAAGAATATCTTCCTCATTCAAGACTGCTTATCATAATACTTCCCATTCAGCAAGGCCCAGCTGCTGTTGCTGAGAGCAATAATAACAGCCAACATTCAATGAGTGTTCACTACATGCCAGGCACTGTTCTAAGTGCTTGATCTCAATAAACCCATTTAAGCAAAAATCTCTACTCCTCCATGAAGCCTTTCCAGGCTCTTCCAAGTCAACTATACCTTCAAATTCCACATCTACTGAAATGAATGCCTTTCACTGAGCAATGAATTACCAACTGTCATTGTGGTGTGACAATCTTAATTATTAGACTAATATTAGAACTTTATCCAATTATTATTAGAAATTTAATATTTTTATATTTAATAAAAATTACTTATAAAATTATTTTATATTTATTTTATATCTATTTTATCAAACATTAATATAATTCAATCACAATATTTAAATTTATTTAATTTTATTAATTTAAGACCAGATCCTAATAGGAGACTAATATATCACCCTCCTAATATTCCTTTGAAATCTTACTTTTGGTTCTCAATAAGACTATAAGATTCTCAAAGACAAGAATTTCTACATCTTTTCCCCAACTTTTTACTACACAAAGCATTCAATTCTTACTGACTCACTAAAGCAAAATCTCCAGAAAAAAAATTAAAACAACCCACATTACCAATCACTAACAATTTATTTTAAAACAAGGAAACTTTAAAAAATAACGTAATTCACATAACTTAGTGAAATGTTTCATGACAACAAACCAGGCAAGCCATTCTTATAATATTTAGTTCTTCTAACAATTTTAACCGATAAAATTTAGATATTAAACATGAAAATTTTCTTCCAAATTTACACAGTTGGCATTCTCAACACTGTAAAATTCTAGGAGTCTGGGATGGGGTGTATCTTTACATAGTTGCTGCCCAGTATAATATAATCCACATAGGAAGAATTGCTTCTAGAATATATTCCAAAAAAGAGTCCTAAGAAATAGGTAAGAGGGAATAAAACAGGTTCCAAATATGACCTACAGAAATAGGTTTTAAAAGTATAAAAACTATAAGCTTTAATCCATAAAATTACTTCCAAAAGTACCCTTAATTTCCTGAGATCAATTTCTTTATCACCGCACCTAAGTCAATGCAGTTTTTTGAGACATTCCCAGTAACAAAGTTGGAAGTAATAATTTTTGGAAATCAGGGGAATTCTGCTGAGAAGCATATTTGAAAAGTAAATTGCTTCCTAGTTTCCAGAAGATTTTACCATAAATGAGATTTTAGCTTTGGTCAAATCATTTTTCTTCATCTGCAGAGATGATAATATGGTTTTTCTTCTTTAGTCTGTTGATATGGTGAATTATACTAATTTATTTTTGAAAGCTAAACCAATTTTGTATTCCTGGATAAGCCCCACTTCTCTACGAAGTATTATCCTTTATATATAATTGCAGGATTTAATTTTTCAAAAATATGCTACAATTCTTTGCTTCCAAATTCATTAAGAAATATTGGTGTGTGGTTTTCTTTTCTTGAATTGTATTTTCCTACTTTTCATTTCAGGGTAATGCTTAGCTCACAAAATGAGTTGGGAAGTTTTACTTCTTAAGTATCTGTACAAATTTATAGGGAATTATTATCATTTGTTCTTCAAATGCTTAATATAATTTACAAGTAAAACTATTTAGCTGCTGAATTTTTTGGTGGACGGGTTCCAGTTCCTTTAATATAATGTAGGGCTCCCACACGTTATCTATTTCTTCATTAGTGAGCTTTGATAGCCTGTGACTTTCAAGATACTTGTCTGCTGTTTATAATACTCCACTATTCTCCTTTTAGTGTCTATAGAATATGTAGTGATGTTTCCCTTTTTCACTCCTTATATTTGTAATATATGTCTTCCCTCTTCTTTCTTGCTTAGTCCACCTAGAATTTCATCAATTTCACCAATCTTCTCAAGAAGAAGTTTTTGGTTCCATAATTTTCTGTATTGTTTTTCTGATATTTGGTTCACAGATTTCTGCTATTACCTTATTGCCTTACTTCTGCTTTGAGATTAACGTGCTCTTTATTCTCTAATGTCTTGATATGCAAGCTGATATCATTAATTGAAAACCATTCTTCTTTTCTAATAAGATGCCTGGTAAGATGTCGCTTATAAGGTATCTTCCACTAATCACGGTTTTAGCTTCATCCCTCAAATTTTGGTATGTCATGTTTTAATTTTCATTCAGCTCACAATATTCTGAAATTACTCATTTGATCTGTTTTTTGTCCCCTGGGATATTTAGAGGTGAATTACTTCATTTCCAACTATCTGGGGATTTTCTCTGTATCTTTCTGTTGTTGATTTCTACCTTGATTTCTACTATTTTCATCAGAAAAGGTATCTTGTATGCTTCGAATCCTTTAAAATGTACTGAGACTTATAAATCCAGCTCCTGTTACTTCTTCATGACTAATGGCAGAAATCTCAGAATGCCTCTCTTATTTGTAAAATTCAAAATTCCTTCAGGTATTTGCTCCAGGAATACAGTATGGTACTCAACTAAACCAATTTCCTTCTGATGACGTTCACTTTAAGTAGTGGAAAGTGAGAAATTTCTTTATTTTGAAATATTTGTCCTAAATCAAGACTTTAAATAATAAAACCTTCCAATTAATAAGGCTTTAGCTATTTATATGATGATTTCCACTAAATATTATACATGTGCATCTTTGTTTTCTCAACATTTAATATGTTTTGCCATCAGTCTGAAACATTTTAAGCCAAATGTATATCTGTGTGAGGGAACAGGGGACGATTACATCAAGGATCTATTATTATATTTCCAGGGACCTCACAATTCTCCTAGACACTGAAATTACAAACAGTTCAAATAAACATGACTGTCTAAAATTAGTTTCAATTTCTACAAGCAATTGCCAAGTCTACTTAAAATACAAACTAATTTCAAATACTATATTTCTTTCAAATCTCACTCAATATGTATGTAACATTTGTGTCAAATTTTGCTAGCAAAAAATATCCAGTTTAAAAGTGCATACAAATGGCATCTTTGTGATGTGATCAAAGTAATCCCAAATGTATTCTGCAACTTAACACAAAGTGTTCAAATTGAATGTAGCTATAGATATGTCACGAGTTGGAGGTAAATTCATTATTAAATAAGTGACAAGTTACACTGACACCTTTTTTAAAAACCTGCTGTCACCATCTCAAGTGAATATAGGACCATTCAGTGGCTGATAACTACCTATAAATCCCACATTTGCTTCAAAGATGTCAAGGTATAGTGTGTACTGCTGTCACTATACTAAATTAAAGTCACATTTGTGGAATAATCATATAAAATTGCACAGTATTCTAAGTAATTGTCTCAGAATGGAAGTGAGAAATTCTTTTATTTCCTTAAGCTAAAGGGACACCTGGAGAGGCTAACCCATTGCAAGAAACAAACTTCTCTAGAAAGGTGCTGAAGATTGGAATTACACATTTCTCTAGTATTCACAACTCGTTCTGATATATAAGCATATATATAGCAACTGTCTTTTAAATAAGAATACAAACTAACATGGCCTCATTCAACTCTGTGAAGAACAAAAGAAATTAAAGCTCTGTAAGACATTAAGATCCAGGACCATAAATGGTCAAGATACATATACATACATGTATACATAACTAGAAATGATAATTCTAAACAATTTGACACAAATTATACATATACTTTGAGATATGAGAAGAGAGAAGAACTGTGATATTAACAAATTGCAATGACGGAGGCAATAGTTCAAAAAGTTTCATGTAAAAACTATGACTGAAAGGGCTTTCCTTAATTTTTCTGGAGACATAAGAGTTTGTCAGGCGATCCTGACTCCCTTTTGAAAATGGGTTATCAGCCTGACACTCTACAGCCCAGAGATTATAACCTGAAAAGCTGGTTATAAATCAAGTTATCTTCCCACTAGCATGCATTATAAATGTTTTAGCTGTTTACAGAAAAAGTCAGAAAAAGTGGTTTTAAAAATTAAATGCTAAAACGAAAACATAATTTAATAATTCATCACTCCTACTAAAATAGGTCAAAGAAGTTCAGCAGTTTACTGAAACCTAAAACTAACTTCCATGTCTTGGCAACAAGTCCACTTTAGGACTACAGATTGTTTACGACAAGATCAACCACTAAAGCCCTACATGCAACTATGTCATCTCCATAAGTAATTTTTTCCATTAGGTATAAATTGTGTGTGCAAATTGGTTCTTTTTAAAATAAGTCTTATCTTTTTAAAACTTTTTCTTATTGTTTAACTGATGATAGCTGACACCTAGTACCTACTCTGTACCAAGCACTTTTAAGCCCCTTACATGTTTTACCTCATTTAATGCTCACAGCAACTCTATGAAATAATTACTATTATTATTTATGATTTACAGATAGTAAATGGAATAGAGAGAAATCAAGTAACCAGCTCTAGGTCCCTAGCTAGAACTCAGGCAATCTGGCCCTGGTGTGTGTGTTGTCCCTTTATATTACCCATCTGTGACAGTCACTTCCAAAATGAAAGATATAGATTTGTACTGCAAAGACAGGAATGCAAAACTCATTTTTTAAAGGGCTCCACAAGACAATCAATTGAAAAGAAATTTCGATTTCCACAAAATTTTTTAGGAGACAACTGAGTAAAGACCTTAAATTGTAAACTACAGCCTATTAAGTTTACTGAAATTTGACAGTCCCCCCCAAAAAATTACTAAAGCAACACCAAAAATTGGCATATTACTGTGACAGATAAAGAAAAAAAGTCGTATTTGTAATATATTAACAAAGGATAGGAACTTGCTACGGTAACTAAGGCTAATGAATTGACATTCAAATTGACAGTTTCAGATTGATGAGCCAAGTAAATGCCCAAAAATCAATCACATATAAAAGAACATATAGAGTATATATGCTGCTTTAAAAAATCTTTTGAATTTTACCTTTTGGTTTCGGGGTAAATCTTGAGCATTTGATGGAGGCTTGTAATTCAGAACTAATCTTCTAAATTCCAAAAGATTAAATAATGACTGAAAAAGAACAACAATTTAACATAACCTGAGGGAAAATTCCATTAGCAGAATGTAAAAATGACTAGTCTAAGAGGTTTATTTTTTACAACTGTGTACTACTTATACTCAGAATCATTGCAACTGGCACAAGGAGGACATATTTCTGAGAAAAAGTCAAGTTTCTTATTTTTGACATACCATTCTTGATACCTGATAGTGCACAAGATTATATTTGGACAACTTTTTAAATATACTACTCATTATTAATAGCTCTTTTTATATGCACTTAAGCAGTTTCCTCAAAATAAAGAGTATGCAAATGTCAAGTCTAAAACTTTTTAGACATGCTATGCTTACCATGAATTATCTAGATGTATCATTAACACTAGAAAAATGGAGTACAAATAAATTTACTCATCAGATCCCAGGTGACAGAGACACAAAGAAATTACATATTATCTCAATGCTCAAGGAAGTACACAATTTAGAAAGGAGACAGACACATAATAGAAATGTCATGACTTCAAGATGCAGTGATAATAATTACACAAGAATATAATGGAGCATATGAAGGATGCCCATGGAAAGGCTTCCTGGAGTATGTTTTTTAAACTGTAGTTTGCAACCACTTACTATCATCATACTGAACATTTCTTTAAAATGAGATAAAATACAATGGAAAATATCACAATGTATCATACTCAGTAAATACATCAGAGTATTTTCTTGCAAAATTTTCATTGTAGATATTTTACAAACTTGTGTATGTGTAAAATGTTTTATAATATACAGTATATTCCTTTCTTGGGTCACAGTTTATAAAGTTTGAAAATTACTATACAGGAAGTGATAATGTTTCAAATCTTAGAAAAGGTGAGTCAGCCAACTTGACAGAAGATAAAGGTGGCACCACAAATCAATGAGGAAGCAAGGTTTTGATCAACAGCTGGGTGTTGAGAAAACTACATATAAAGAAATAGAGCCAGATTACATATATCAATTAACAACCTAAATATGAAAGGTAAAACCATATAGCTGGTAACAGAAACTGTAAAAAAAATTTTTATCTTGTGATCTAGAAAGATTTATTCAACAATATAAGCACATAAATCATCTATTCATTCATTTAACAAATATTTATGGAGCATCTATTATATGCCAGACACTAAGAAGGTAGTCTCTGCCCTTGTGGGGATTACAGTCTTGTGACTGCTTTTTAAAACAATAAGAGTAGAAGTAATAAACCAGAAGGGATATGAATACATTAACAGTTGGCCAAGATCAGAACCTTGGGGAGAAAGCACCATTTAAAAGTCACAGGAAAAAAAAAAAAAAAAAGAGTTTTGAGAAGGAGAAAGGAATACTAAGGGAAATCACAGAAGAAAAAGGAGCGGAGAAAACAAGGGCTTTCAAACATACTTGTGTATTCTAATAAATTGCGAAGCTTTAAAAAATAGCAGTGTCGGGGGACTCTCAATAAAGATACAAAGTTCCACAAAAGATTCTGCTGTACATCAAAAAATAGCTGGCACATTTCAAGGAGGACAAGATTAGCAATATCATGAAAGGTTGCCACATTCTTCCAATAAATTAAGGACAGAGAAATAACCTTTGGATTTGGCGACTGGAAAGTCATGTTTGCAGTGGAGTGGTAGAGGAAGAATACAGGCATTAAATAATGGGAAAATGGGGTACAGAGTAGCACCCTCTTATCCAAAAAGCATACATTCCAAAACCTCCTCTGAATACCGGAAACCGCAGATATCACTGAACCCCATATATATTATGATTTTTTTCCTTGCATACCTATGATAGTTAAATTTATAAATTGGGCACAGTATGAGATTAGCAACAATAACGAATAATAGATCAATTGTAAAAAATATACTGTAATAAAAGTTATATGAATGCATTCTCCCTCTCTCCCTCTCCTTCTCTCTCTCAGTACTGTAATATTTTCAGCCCCAATTAACAGCAGGTAACTGAAACAGCAGAAAGTGAAACCAAAGATAAGGGGGACTACTGTAATTAGGGGAGACAAACCATGAACTATTCTTTTGAGGAATTTAAAGAGGAAAGAGAATCTTGGCAGGTTAGAAGAATTTCAATCCCACTTCTATTCTCTGAGCTCCCACTGTAGATAGAGAATTTTCCTTGTTCCTGGACACTTAGAACTTCCTTCGGTGTGGCTGTGCTGGTGAAGAATTATTTCAGCTAGTTTTTCTTCATTTTTAAAGACTTCTGCTAGGTATAAAATTCAAGATGGCCAGTTATTTATTTCTAGCACTTTAAAGACATTATTTCTGCTTATGTGTGACTTGATGTTTAAAGGTATCAAAGTCAGCTATTAGTCTTGTTTTTGCTCCTTTATAGTTGTATCTTTTTCCACCCTGCAACTTTTAGGATTTCTCTTTGTCTACAGTTATTTGTTTTATTATGATGTACTTTGGTGCAGTATTTTTTACGTTTATACTATTTGATTCCTATTGCTTCCTGAATCTATGGCTTGATCTTTCTCAAGTTTGGAATATTGTGAGTCATCTCTTCAAATATGCTTTTGCCCTATTTCCTTTTACTCTCCCTCTGGAACTACAAATACACTGTTAGTACCACTCACCATATCCAAAGTATCTCTTTGATGCTCCCATCTTTATGTCACAGCTTTAGTCTGAAAAATATTCTCCAGATTAATTTACCAGCTGGCTAATTATCTCTTCAGTTGTGTCTAATAATGCTGCTAAATTTATCCACTGACTTCTTAGTTTCATTTATATTTTTCCATTCTGAAATTTACATTTTGTTCTTTATAGTTTTTAGTTTTCTTCAGACTCGCAATCTTGCTTTTAATTCCTTAAACATATTAATTATTATTATGGCAGACAAATATTCCAGTTTCCCTGTGCTGTTTTCTATTGTCTATTTTTTTGTGTTAGTTTTCACACACATCTTATTTTCTGGTATGACTGACCTGAGTACTAGACATTGTGTATGAAAAATTGAGGAAAGGTTCCAGATAATATTATCTTCTAAGAGAGAATTTACATTTGCTCTGGCAGGCAGGGAGACTAGAGTCACAGTCTCAGGTCGCCTTAATCCAATAAATTCTGAGATAACTTAAAGCTGTATAATTCAGAAACTAGGAAGCCTGTCTTAACACAGTTCTCAGTTAATGCTACATTCTAACCATTTAGAATTCCAACTCATAGTCTAAGATGTTTTACTAGGGCTCAAACTTTGCGCAAAAATTTTCTTAGTTCTTCAGCCACTCAGCAGTCAGTTCTGGAGATGCCTAAAGGACAAAATCCATCAAAAATAAGAAGCTCACTCTATGACTATCCTCCTTTACTCAAAATTCCTCACTGCTTTAGGACTCTGTGATGCCCTCAAAAAGTTGGTTTTATTTCTGTTTTGGAATCCAGCAAAACATCACGAGGCAGATGGTCTAAAACAACTTCATCTGCCATTACCCAGTGAAACTCATCACCATCGATTATCACGACAAATCATAAAAATTAGGTTTTTCAAGTCCCAAATACCCTATATCCTTCACCAACGTCATATGAGGACTGTCCAATGTATTCCTTCAAAAGAGATAAGAAAGGGTAACTTTTACTGCCTAAAGAGTATTTTTGATTAATGCACCTGAAAATAAGCATCCTTTCATTCACTCCAAAGCTAATATGTGAATTTTGAAAAGCACTTATGAAAATGAAGTTTGGTTAGATTCTTGCTAATAACAAAAACGTAATGGGGGATATGAGTTCAAATAATTTGTGAAAAAGAAAGAAGTGATGGCAAGAGTGCAGAGGAAATGAAACATAAACTGCCTACAGTGGAGAATACTGAGAAGCATGATAAATTCTCCTTGGAGGATTAAAAAAAAATTAGCATGGTATCATGTAAGTTTCATGGTGAGGCAGGGATTGAAAAATAGATGGCATTATTGAAACCACAAGTCTATGTACAGAACAATTAAACCCCCATGTGCTTTCCAGACCCAGCACATTCAGACAATTGCCTCCCCTCTGTGGCGGTAAAGGAAATTTAGTCTTTGGAGATCTTAAATGACTCAGGTTCAGAAAAATCAGTCAAATTGTATGTCACGGTAGAAAGAAGAGATAAGATTCAGAGCTACAAACAGCAAGATTAAGTAAAAACATGTAAACTGATACCCACATCGACCAATCCCATTTCTCTAGACTTACTTTTAGAAAGCGAGTGATCATGCTTAAACCACAAAGAATCAGAATTCACCCCAAATTTGAAATACAGAAATGGTCTGTGGGACAGAAACTCCAAAAACTGTTTGTACAGACAAAAAAATGAAGCTAATATGTGTGGGCATACAGAATATATTATTAAGACCATAACAAAGATGTTGAAGCATTTAGAAAATATTAAAGTATATAGAAAATAGGGGGAAAAGGTAGCAATTGACAACTCCAGAATAACAAAGTACTATAGATGGGAGGACCTAGTGAATCACTGTAGTATTTACAAAGTTATAAAAAAATGTAAATACTGACAACCTACTATTTTTAATTTGTATTATAACCATGTTGAGAGATGAAACAAAGGGCAATTCTAGGCAGGTGAACTGAAAGAGCGAACTCCTCATCTATCTCAGTGGGAGGCATGTCATTTAGAAAAATGAAGATAGAGAAGAAATGGATTAGATATGCCCCCTTTCAAGGGGCAGGACTAGGAAGCAGACAGGTTTAAGCATTTTAGTGCCATATGATTTTTTCTTTGATGAAAATTAAAGAGAGAAGAGCAAGGAGTATGAATAAGCATTTTAAATTATATCCTGAGATGTTCTGACAATATGCATCATTTTTTAAAATATCCTCATGTAATACTTTAGATACTCCATACATGCTCCCTTTTGGTTCATTCATCCATTCATGCAATAATTACTTGATGGGCTATTCCAATGTGCCAGACACCGTATTACATATACTAATATAGAGTAACCTAAATGTGCTGTCTGCCCTCAGGGTGCCTGTATTTTAGTCAACCTGCAGTTATACGATTTATGAGTAAGGTAACCACATACTTTACCATCATACACAGCAGGGCTTTAGGACTAAGTGACAGGTGCCAACAGATCTACAATAGGAGTAAGTAAAAGCGACTATGACAAGCAAACTGATGAGCACCTTACTTCTCGGCATCCAAATGGAAAGGTGCTAAGGGGCTAAAGGTCATCATGAGCACCCATACCACTTCAACAACATGTCCCGGAGCTACAGAGGAGAACACACACCTCCAAAGAGCTAACTCATTCACTGACACCCTAGTGGGGAACAGCTGCAATCAGTACTTTCTACGTAAAAGTACCAAGTGACTAGGACAAAAATAATCCTGACTAGCTGTGGGGTTGATGTCCAACCTAAAGACAGGCTAATGTTGCCAGCAACCAAAAGATTATTTAAGCCATTATCTGTATAATCTTCTCTTTGTTTATATTCCCTTTCTTACATTCTGTTCCCCCTTTCTACCAAAATATTGGTCTCAGTATCTAAAATAATAAGTATGCAAAGCTATCTATACCTGTTGTAGCCTACCCCAGCTATATACTTTGAAGTTAAAGGGTGATATTACTAGCAAACTTCTATAACTGGTCAATATATTTACAAGAAAAAGAATTCCAAGTTGTTTCAAATTAGTCCTACTAAGTAAATTCCATCCCTGAGAAAATTTTGTAATCAAAACTTTACAGTACATTTACATCACAATTTGAGTAAGTTCCAACTCACTGTGGAAAACAACAAAACCTCCAACACTATGGGAGATTTTTGGCCCAACTTTTCATTCATAAGTAAAAAGTATGATGGTCAAGTATTATATCTCAGTTTATAACTTAGAGTTAAGCAATAATGGTAGAAAATTTTTAAGAAGACTCTACTAAAGATAAAAGTTAAAAGCTACTTAAAATAGTTGGATAGACTTTAAAATTACCATAAAAAATAAAACTTCAGGTGATCTCTAGCCAAATTTTTCTGCCCGCTCACCATTTTCTACAATCTAATGCTTAGTGTTTTCTACTCCCTCAAAAGTCATTATCTTATTAGGCCATTATAACCTGAATTTTTAGGCTTATAGGTTACTTCTCCTAGATGTTTAGATTTCACCAAAAGAAAAAACAAATAAGTCAAGCCCTCTTATACTTGCCTATGTTAGGAGTTAAGCAGCCACTAAACTTACAGAAAATTTTAAAACTAGTACAATTACTAGTTTTTAAATAAGCTAGGCATTTTTTTAAAAGATAATTTTTTTCTAGCCCATTCCCTCCTACTCAAAAAAAAAAAAAAAAAAAAACTAAGCTAAAAAGAAAAGCTAAGATTAGCAAACTTAGGGTAGAAACAGATTGTAACTGTATCAAGATTAAACTGAGCTGCTGTAAGAAGTTTATCCTACTAAAACAAAAGATCATTATCCCTATATCAGCATTTATCATTTCAAACAGAACTTCCCTACACATATAGGATAGAGAAATAAAAAGCAACTATTCTAACAGTATTATTTACAAATACTTCCTTTCTTCTTATACTTTTCTAAGAAAAGCTTCTAATCAATGACCCTCATGTATTTGCCATAATAGTGCTGAGATAGCATCTACTTGACCAAATACAGGCAGCAAAACATGTTCATGAGCACTCAGTTCAGAGCCTTAAAATTATACTTAATATTTTAAAATTATGTCTAAATTATCAAATGCACAAACCTTCTTAATAAATAGTACAAGTAAAGTGAGATAGCCTATTAAGATGATCTAAGAAACTCTAAGGTATCAACATTTTAGATATTATTTTTGGCATGTAAGTAAACAATGTATAATCAAGGCTAGAGGCAAAGATACTACTATAGATTTATGTTAACCCAGGTATTCCTTAGAATCTTCATGTCCTGGGAAAACCAATAACATAGCATATTACTTATTAGGATGCACCACAGCATATTAAAAAGTGAAGTAAATCCAGAAAAACAAAGAAAATCAAATTATATGGTATTATGCACCAGAAGCAAAAAGGGAGAACACGGTGAAAATTTTAGCACTGAAGTATATAAAAAAAGTTAAAATTACGAGTTAGCAAAAACAATTAACTTGCAGAAAATGAACCAAATAACCTGTTAGTTGCCTTAATATCATATGAAAGTTTAAGCTGGCATACACACAGGTTTGGAAAGTTACAAAATGAAGATATATTTTGAATATAAAAAATAGCATGCATGTCCAATGAAGTAAAAAGCATTCATCAGGAACATGAAATAATAAGCTATAATTCAACTGTCATACAAAAATAAACACAAAATATTAGTTAACTTTCCTAAGGAGTAATAAAAATTAAGGACATATTATTCATAAATTGTTTTAAAGTTCTGCAATCTGATGGATAACATTATCAATGTCAACTGAGAATGATACAGAATTTTGATAACAGTTGTTAAACACGTAAAAGAAAACTGTTCCAAATTGAAAAGAAGAGGGATATCTACACATACATATGTCTCTTATTTTAGAATAAGCAGATCAAGAAACATATCATTAAGGGATTTCTTAGTAAAAAAAGACAATGTGTTATTCTTGATTTACCAATATTTATTCATCACATCATTTCATATGCAAACTGAGATTTATTTGCAAATCTATACCAACCTCAAACAAAATGCCTCTGCTTATTAAAAATATTAAGTGTCTATAATTCTATAAATAACACTGTCTAGTATATACAAATAAATCTGATCTGACCCACAAAAAGCCAGTTCTAGTTTCAAACTTGGTTACAATGCTTCCATAAATTTGCAGGGAAATATATACAAAACTCTTTCCACCCCAACAATTCCTAAAAGCAGAAAGAAAGGATAAATGGATTCCAAATAACTGAAAGGCATAAGTAGTGATCTACTGTTAAGAAATACATACTAGAAATGAAAAACAAAGAGGGATGGGGAGGATACTGCAATCCCCAAGCTAGTTTATTAGACAAAAGAGTATATTAAAAACTTCTCTGCACTTATCTTTAAAGTACACAACTTAAACACAACCAACTCACTTTCCATTGCTACCATACACATCAAATAAGAACTGAATAAAGAAAGATCCTTACCTGAATAACAGCACTAAACCAACAAGTATTGCCAACATTCTTTAGCCCAACCGGAGCTTTGTCCTGTCTTTTTCTATCATAAGGGTTTCGAGAATCCCTCCAAACTTCCGTAGGTGTCCTCTTCAAACATGCTTTATTCTCTGCTATGCTGGCTTCAAGAACTCTTAAGCAATGGTAGAAAAAAATGCAGCATTATATAATGGTATATATCCCAGGCATATCACACATTCTAAAAGCATTTTCATTACATAAGATTTGAATAATGTATTTGAAGAAATAATATTTAATACTAACTTTACTCAAATACAGGTTTTAGCAGTGTCAATGCTAATACATAGAGAAGTGTAGTCTTTTTTCCTAAGAAAAATGAAATTTCAAACATAAAATGATAGTAGTATATAATAGAAAGTACAATAAATCACATTTCAACAAATTAGATATTTAGTACCAGGAATATACCACCTAGATGAATTTTCTGAGAAATAATGATTAAAGTACATATTTACAACATAACATGATGACTACTTTTTATAACAATTACTCTGAATCAAGAAAACATTAAAAACTGAACAAGTTGCACTTTCACCACCGACCACTTAGTTCTTCTTCTACAAAAAAAAGTTAAGTGAGTTAAACTTTATGATTCCTTTCAATTCTTGAGATCTATGCCTCTATGAGAGCCAAGTAAAGGAAAAGAAAACCTGTATGTTCACTGCCTTGCCCAAAAGTTTGCCTTTGGGAAAATTTAATGAGATAAATATTAGAATACATATTAGAATAACAAAAGATAGTTAACCTTTCCAAAATAAACTCACCTATGAATATCTTAAGTATATCTAAACATGGCAAAAGTAATGCTACTTTGCTTAATGATGTTTCTTGCTCCTGAGCATGCAACAACATAACTATAATCGTAACTGGAAAACCCTGGTTCCCACATAGGATCTAACCAAGCATTTTGCCTGCTCAAGAAATGTGTTACTTGCTACTTGGCTTCAGCCAAAAAAACAAAAAAAAGAAACTTGTTACTTATTATTCTAAATCAGCATAAATAACAGTCAGGTATCTTAACCACTTTGTGTTAGTAATTAACACAAACCTGAGTAAAGTAATTAACAGAACCTGAGTAAAGATTAGTTTTTTCAACTTTTTGGTTTATCAAGAAAATCTCATTCATTTCACACCATTTTTATCCTAAAGATTTTATCCTATCAGATTAATGTCAAAATAATATTTTATCCTTAACCGCAATATTTACCACAAGACATTAGATATAATGAAATCTAAAATATCATTAAAATATCCCACGTGAATACAGAAGTCAGTCTTTGGGAATCAATAAAACACATTTTTGAAAAACTTGTAACAACATGATATGTTAAAATGTAAACTCATGTAGTGAAAAGTAAACAGTTTCTACTTCTGTCACATTTAAGAGTGACCCAACTGGCCAGCACTACTCTCTGCCCAAAAACCAACTCCCACAGGCAACCCCAGACTCTAGGCTTGTTTCACGAAAAGACATAGAACTCCTTGAAAGACATTTCGTTAGATGAAGTGGGGCAGAGGAAAACCAAAGAATATCTAGAACATTCTACTGTTACCAGAAAGCAAGTTTTCAAGAATACAAGGGAGAGATAGAAAGATAGTCAACTTGACTCTCCTATTGGAGACCCAGGAGGTCCTAAAGACCTTCTAACAGTTACATTTTGCAGTTCAGCAGAATAATAATAACCCGAACAAACTGAATTTGTTCAAGACTGGTTTATGTTCAAAAAGAAAGGTTAATGCACAGTATATAAAAAGTAACTGTAATACAAAAGACTGTCGTATACAGAGGGGCTATTTAACTTTTTATTGACTTTTATAAATGGCAGTATTCTCATTTGGAAATTTTGTTCCTTTTGTAATATATATGTATATTTAGACATTGAGATACAGCAAACTTATTTATATCTTGGTAGTCAGAAGTAAATAGACTAAAACATGGAATAAGTTCTGGGAAAGGTAGATAGAAATGATACCATAAAACAATTAGTACCAGTGATCCTATATGAGAGATAGAAGAGGTACCCAGCAATTGACTAGTACCAGTGCAGATAGACAATAACTATGTAAAAAGAGGATTCTACAGCATATTCTAAAATAGAAACTGCTCAAAAGTCTAAAAGAACCAGACGTAATCCTGAATCTACAGCATATGAACATCTGTCATTATATTTAACTACTAATTATAACAAGAAACAAATCCTTCTTAATAATGTCAACAGAGCAGATCACACATATCATAAGAAGCAGAAAATGGTTCATACATACATTAGTTACAGAAAACTTGAGGATGTCTGATTTCTGCACAATACACCCTAAGTACATTTTTCATATTCCAGATCTGGGCTAAGATTACTAAACCCCAGGAAGGTCTTTTGAAATGTTTTTAAGTATAGTCAATTCCTTTATGCCCCTCTTCTGCTCTACCAAAAAATATACACCACTTGATTCGTATGTTTACATACAAAATATTTAATGTAAACATCACATTGATATATTGAGATAATGTAAGCTTTTTAGTTCCTTTGCCTTCTCTTTCCCCACACAGGACTTGCAAGAATGTGTGGCCTCAAATGTACTTTCTAGGAGCAAGTAATGCCTGAACCATTTGTCACACCATTCCAAAAAGGAAGTTAGAAGGGCAAGAAAGTTAGGGATACGAACGAAGACAACATCTTCCCAGCACTCCTATATACCTTTCTTTAGAGGTCAAATGAGGCACAAAGTGTAACAACTTTGATTAAAGTTCAAGAGATACATGTAATGGCTGATTGCTCCTCAAAGTCACCTAAGATTTTAAAATAATAGCCATTTCCCAAGTAGCTCAATTCAGTCATATGGTAGATATTGTCATTCATTGTTAACAAAAGTATGGGTTTTAAAGAAATGGGTTTATCACAATACATCTTAACCATACCACATGGTAGAATTGTGGTGCAAAAAAAAGAATGTAGGTGAAAGGGGAATGCCATGATTTCCTGACCCTCTTAGTTTAAACATATTTTATCACCAGAATTTTACAGCATGCCTCAGTAGGTCTCCTCCTACCATCTCCTCTCGGTTCCTAAAGAACTTAATAAACACACTTAACACTGTGCCAAAAATATTAACCAGTGTCTCCAATCAGTGTCTGAAAAATGGAAACAAGAATTTGCTTTACCTCTAGAGCGAACATTAAAAATGAGTGATAAACACGTTTTTAAAGTAAACGGCTGATTAAGATATTAAATGCTGCTATTTCTTGGTTATTGATTGACTGACTGATTGCAAAAGCCAACCTCTAGCTCAAATAATGCTCTATTGCTCTGCCTAATCCCCTTCTATAATCTAGTACTGGCACCATAAATCCAAACTTTTTATAAAGCAAAATCCTGCATAAGGCTTCCTCCCCTGGCCTTTCCAATGATACTACCCAAGCTCTTAAGTATAAGACATGCAGTGGCTAAAATCCAGGTATTACCAGCTGGTAGAGGAGAAAAAAAAAGACAGGCAAATTTCAGAGATAGCCTATAACAAAATGTTTGAAGGGTAAACTCACAAGCCACAAACCAAAAACCAGCCTGACCTATCACCTTGCTTTATCTTCTCAAAACTGGTCATGACCTTGGTAATAAGCAATATAAAAAGAAGACAAAATGTTTTGCTGCGTCTTTTCCTTTCACACACTACGCTAAATGTTTAAAGCATTTACATACGGTAGATCTTCATATTTCCATTAAATTTTATTACACGGTGGTTTTATTTGGGGGAGGGTGAGGGGGTGTTATTATTTTATCGTTTTTGTGTTGTTAACTTGCCTATAGCAGTAATACTGAAAATATCCCACTTTATAGCTCACCTAAGCCCCTTTTTGGAGCTGAGAAACATGCATATACTTTAAGCTGTATAGATCAACCACAAAGAAAAAAAAGGGGGGCGGTGGGGAATGAGACATCTCATTTGATTTCTTAAAAAAGCAAAAACAAAACTAATGGTATTTTTAACTGGGATCAAACTAAACCCATAAATCAATTTAAGAAGAACTGACCAGTTTGACAATGGTCTTCCAAATCATGAAACAGCATATGTTTCAAAATATTTATGTATTCCTTAATGTGTCTTAATGATATTTAATCATTTTCTTCCTGGAAGTTCTTGTATATTTCTTAGATTTACTCCAGGTAACAGCTTTTGTCAAAAATCAGTTGGCTGTAGGTGTGTCCATTTCTGGGCTATTCTGTTCCACTGGTCTATCTGTCTGTTTTTTACACCAATATCATTGTTTTGGTTACTATATTCTAGCAGTACATTTGGAAGTCAGGTAGTGATGCCTCTACCTTTTGTTCCTTTTGCTCAGGCTTGCTTTGGCTATTTGCGCTCTTTTGTGATTCCATATGAATTTTTGGGATTGTCTTTTCTAATTCTCTGAAGGGTCACTGGAATTCTTTCTTTTTTTATTGTACTTTAAGTTTTAGGGTACATGTGCACAATGTGCAGGTTTGTTACATAGGTATCGATGTGTCATGTTGGTGTGCTGCACCCATTAACTCGTCATTTAGCATTAGGTAGATCTCTTAATGCTATCCCTCCCCCCTCCCCCCACCCCACAACAGTCCCCGGAGTGTGATGTTCCCCTTCCTGTGTCCATGTGTTCTCATTGTTCAATTCCCACCTATGAGTGAGAACATGCGGTGTTTGGTTTTTTGTCCTTGCGATAGTTTGCTGAGAATGATGATTTCCAGTTTCATCCATGTCCCTACAAAGGACATGAACTCATCATTTTCTATGGCTGCATAGTATTCCATGGTGTATATGTGCCATATTTTCTTAATCCAGTCTATCGTTGTTGGACATTTGGGTTAGTTCCAAGTCTTTGCTATTGTGAATAGTGCCACAATAAACATACGTGTGCATGTGTCTTTATAGCAGCATGATTTATAGTCCTTTGGGTATATACCCAGTAATGGGATGGCTGGGTCAAATGGTATTTCTAGTTCTAGATCCCTGAGGAATCGCCACACTGACTTCCACAATGGTTGAACTAGTTTACAGTCCCATCAACAGTGTAAAAGTGTTCCTATTTCTCAACATCCTCTCCAGCACCTGTTGTTTCCTGACTTTTTAATGATGGCCATTCTAACTGGTGTGAAATGGTATCTCGTTGTAGTTTTGATTTGCATTTCTCTGATGGGGTCACTGGAATTTTTATATGGACTGCAGTAAGTCTGGAGATGACTTCAGGTAGTATGGCCATTTTAATAATATTAATTCTTCTAATCCATGAACATATGATGTATTTCCATTTGTTTGTGTCTTCTATTTCTTTCCTCAATGTTTTACAGTTTTCAGTGTAGAGATCTTTTATCTCTTTGGTTAAGTTTATTCTTAGGTATCTTGATTTTTTGTAGCTATTGTAAATGAAATTGTTTTCTTAATTTTTCAAATAACTCACCATTAGCATATAGAAGTGCTGATTTTTGTATGTTAATTTCGTGTCCTACACTTTTACTGAATTCACTTATGAGTTGTAGCAGTTTTTTGGTGAACTAGGGCTTTCTATATTTAAGATCATATCATCTGGAAACAGAGACAATTTTACTTTCTCCTTTCCAATTTCGATGTCTTTTATTTGTTTCTCCTGCCTAACTGCTCTAAGACTTCCAGTACTATGTTGAATAGGATTGGTGGAAGTGGGCATCTTTGTTAGGTTCTTGATCTTAGTGGAAAAGCTTTCATCTTCTTCCCCATTCAGTATACTACTAGCTGCGGGTTTCTCAACTATGGTCTTTATTGTGTTGAGGTACATACTTTCTGTATCTATTTCGAGAGTTTTTATCGTGAAGGGATGTTAAACTTTGTAATGTGCTTTTTTCTGTATCTACTGAAATTATATGGTTTTCGTTCTCTTTGTTACTGTGATGTATCACATTTATTGATTTGTGTATGTTGAACCATCCCTGCATCTCTGGGATGAATCTTGATCATAGTGGATGATGTTTTTAATATGCTGTTGAATCGGACTTGCTAGAATCTTGTTGAGAATTTCTGCATCTAGGTTGATCAGGGATACTGGCCTGTTTTCTTTTTGTTGTGTCCTTGTCTAGTTTTTGAATCAGGGTAATGCTGGCCTCATCAAATGAGTTTGGAGGTATTCCCTCCTCTTTAATTTTCCAGAATAGTTTGATAATTAATACTAGTTGTTCTTTAAATGTTTGACAGACTTCAGCAATGTAGCCATCAGAAACTAGGGATTTTTATGTCAGGCTTTAGCAGTTATTCAATTCTCTCACTCATTGTGGTCTGCTGATTTTTTCCATTTCTTCTCAATTTAATCTTGGTAGGTTGTGTGTGTTCAAGAATTTATCCATTTTTCCTATATTCTAGAATTTGTTGGTATACAGTTGTTCATAACAGTCTCTTGTGACCCTCCAATTCTGTGATACATTTGTAATGTTTCATTTTTCATGTCTGGTTTTATTTATTCGAGTCTTTTTTTTTCTTTTTTCTTAGTCTAGCTAAAGGTTTGTTGATTCTGTTTATCTTCTCAAAAAAATTTCACTGATCTTCTGAATTGCTTTTTTAGTCTCCATTTGTTTACTTCTGCTCTAAGCTTTATTATTTCCATCCTACCAATTTTGGGTTTAGTTTGTTCTTGCTTTTCAAGTTTCTTTAAGTTGCACAGGTAATCTGTTTACTAGAAATCTTTCTTCATTTCTGATGCAGGCATTTATTGCCATGAACTTCTAGAACACTGTGTCCCATAGGTTTGGGTATAATGTGTCTCCATGCTCCTTTGTCCCTGTGAACTTTCTAATTACCCTTTTAATTTCTTCACTGACCCATTGGTTATTAGGGTGCATATTAACTTCCATGTATTTGTTGGTTTCTAACGTTTTTCTTGTTGTTGATTTCTAGTTTTATATAGTTGTGATCTGGTAAAATACTTGATATAATCTCTAACATATGATCTTTACTGGAGAATATTCCATGCACAGTTGAAAAGAATGTGTATTATGCAGCTGTTCATGTTCTGTAAATGTCCACGGTGTAGTTTAAGTTTCATGTTTCTAGATCATTTGTCTATTGTTAAAAGCGGGATGCTGAAGTCCCTACTATTGTTGTATTGGAGTCTATTTCCCCCTTTAAATCTAATAATATTTGCTTTATATATTTGGATGTTCTGGTGTTCGGTGCTTACATATTTACAGTTTTGCTTCTTGGCGAATTGATCCTTTTATTATTACATAATGACTTTGTCTCTTTTTACAGTTTTTGACTTAAGGTCTATTGTATCTAGTACAAGTATGGCTACTTCTGCTCACTTTTGGTTTGAATTTGCATGGGATATCTTTGTCCATCCCTTCACTTTCAGTCTATGTTTATATTTAACGATGAGGTGTGTCTCTTGTAGGCAACATATAGTTGGGTCTTTTTTTTTTAATCCATCCAGCTGCTCTATATTTTTTAATTGGGGAATTTAATCCACTTACATTCAAGGTTACTATTGATAAGTAATAATTTACTCATGCTAGTTTGTTTTCTCAATATTATGAAGATCCTTCGTCTGATTCTTCTCCTCTTGTTTACTTCTGTGGTTTGGTGGTTTTCTGTAATGCTAAGCTTTGTTTCCTTTCTCGTTTATCTATCTACTATAATTTTTCTTGTGGTTACCATGGAGATAACATAAAGAGTCTTATAGATACAACAGACTATTTTAAGCTAATAACAACTTAACTTTGGTCACACAAAAATAATCAAGACTTTTTCCCCTCACTCCCCTAACCCACCATCATTAGTGTTTTGATTGCTGTAATTTACATCTTTATCTTTTTTTTTTTTTTTTTGAAACAGTTTCGCTTTTGTTGCCCAGGCTGGAGTCCAATGGCTCCACCTCCCGAGTTCAAGCAATTCTCCTGTCTCATCCACCCAAGTAGCCTGGATTACAGGCATGCACCACCATGCTCAGCTAATTTTGTATTTTTAGTGGAGACAGGGTTTCTCCATGTTGATCAGGCTAGTCTCAAACTCCTGACCTCGGATGATCCACCAGCCTCAGCCTCCGAAAGTGCTGGGATTACAGGCGTGAGCCACCACACCCAGCCACATCTTTATCTTTCATGTGTTCCTTAGCCACTAATTGTAGCTGTTGATGTTTCTGACGTTTTTAACTTTAAACCTTCATATTAGAGGACTGAAGGAATTACACAGCACCATTATAGCACTGGGGTATTCTGAATATGATTATGGATTTACCTATTTTGATGAGTTTTGTATTTTCACACATTTTCATGATATTAATCATTCTTTCATTTCCTATTATTTCCTCTAAGTGTTTTTTGTAGGACCAATCCAGTGGTGATGAATTCCATCGCCTTTGCTTGTCTGGGAACGTCTCTATTTCTTTTTCTTTCTTTTTTTCTTTATTTTTTTTGAGATGGAGTCTCACTCTGTTGCCCAGGCTGGAGTGCAGTGGCACAATCTCGGCTCACTGCAAGCTCTGCCTCCTGGGTTCACGCCATTCTCCTGCCTCAGCCTCCCGAGTAGCTGGGACTACAGGCGCCCACCACCATGCTCGGCTAATTTTTTGTATTTTTTTTTTTTTTTAGTACAGACGGAGTTTCACCATGTTAGCCAAGATGGTCTCGATCTCCTGACCTCATGATCCGCCCGCTTCAGCCTCCTAAAGTGCTGAGATTACAGGCATGAGCTGCCGCGCCTGGCCCTTCTTTTTCATTTCTTAAGGATAGCACTGCCGGCTATATTCTCTGCTGACAGTTTTTATTTTTATTTTTATATTTTATTTTTATTTTTTCCCAGCACTGTGAATATGTCATCCCACTCTCTCCTGTCTTGTACAGTCTCTGCTGAGAAATGTACTGACAGTCTAATGGGAATTCCCATATACGTGACGTAATGTTTTTGTCTTACAGCTTTTAGAATTGTGTACCTTTGAGAAGATTTTGAGGGGTTGAATTTTATTGGGGATCTTTTCATTCCCAGATGTCCATAACTTCCCAAGACTTTCTTCCAAGAAGTGAAGGGCACAGGCAATCTATTTAACCAAATGGGTGGTCTACGCCTCTCTTCACTACTTCTTTCTCTGGCACTCCCATAATATGAATATAGGTTTGCTTAATGGTGTCTGCTAAGTCCTATGGGCTTTCTTCATTCTTGGTTATTCTTTTTTTTTTTCTTCCTCTGAATGGGTTATTTCAAAAGATCTGTCTTCAAGTTCAGAAATGTATTATTCTGCATGTCCTAGTCTGTTACTGTGGCTCTCAGTTGCATTTTTTTTTAATTTCATTCACCGAATTCCTCAAGCTCCAAGATTTCTGTTTTGTTCCTTTCCGTAATATCTATCTTCATTTAATTTCTCACTCAGCTAATGAATGTATTAATTTCGTTAAATTGTTGTATTCTCCTACAACTCAAAAGTTTCTTTAATGTCATTATTTTGAATTATTTTTCATGCATTTCATAAATATTCTTTTCTTTGGATTCTGTTACTAAAGATGCATTGTGGTGCCAGGTTTGGGGGTGACAGGTTTGCTTTTTCATGATTCTTCTGTCTCTATGTTGGTACCTGTGCATCTAATGGACAATTGCTTTTTCCAATTTTAATGAGCAGCTTTCATAGGAAGAGGTTTTTTCCTGTTGATGGGTCTTAGGGTGCTGACTGGAAATGGTGTGGTGGCTTTGGTTCAGGGTGGACTCAGTACTGTGGTGTCCAAACAGATTATTCAGCTAGAATCCTCACCTGCGGTATCCGTGATTATCTCAGTGACTTAGTATGCAGGAGCCCATGACTGTGGTGGCATGGTTTTTCTGGAGTTGGGGGCACCAGGCTGGTTGCTGGTCAGGCACATGCTTATGCAGCAGGCCAGAAAGGTTGTACGATTGTCTCTCCTGAATGGCAGGGTTACTGCTGGGCTGGCTATCAGGCCAGGGGTGGATGCATGCAGGTCTGGAGGCTGTGCATGACTCTGGTGATGTAGGGTTAAGCTGTGGAAAGAGTGCCTCCAAACCAGCTACTGGACTAAAGGTAGGAAATTGTGGCCCAGAAGCTGTGCAGAATCCTCCAGTGGTACAGGCAGACAACCTTTGCGCCAGCTGTTCAAGCTGGGAGCAAGTTCACACAGGCCCACTAGCTGTACACTGCTCTCTCCCTTGGGGTGGGGCCACCTCCAGGCCAGCTAGAGCCAGGGACAGATGTACACTAGCCTGGTGGCTGCATGGGGCTGCCCTGCCATGCAGGCACACCTGCTTCCCTGGGTAATAGGGAGCCTTGTGGGTTTAGGTATCAGGGCCCCAGTAGTGCCTTTGAGCCTAGGCTCCAAGTAGCCAAGGTATTAGTGCTAGAGGCACTTGTGTGAACTTTCTGGAATAAGGGCAATGCCTCTGGGATACAGGGTGGCTACTGGCCTCCAGGTCAGGAAGCACTCCAGATGTGGGCTTGGTTTCACAGTTGTGTCATCCCTTAGCTGCTTGGGTTGCAGGGGTGCAGGGTGTCAAAGAGGTTCCTGCTGTGGGGGAATGCAGCCACATGTACTTTCAGCAACTGTTTATGCTGGACTTGGGACCTGTGAGGACTGGGGAACTCTCTTGTAGCAGTGACTGCTGGCATCTGTGGTGGTGATGAGGACTGATGATTCTCAGCTTACCTCCTTCCTGTAGGAAGAGGAACCCCCTGGCTTTGATTCAATCCTGGCAGGGGAGACAGTATGGCAGAGGCAGGATACTTTGCTCTCCTCCCTGTAGAGCTATTCTTGACTCTATGCTCCACAGGGACTTTGCTGTTCTCCTGGTACTCTCCAGTGCATTTCCTCTGTCACTCCAAACAAAATAAACTTATTTGTTGTTTTGGTTCCTTTTTTGTGAGGGGAATGAGAGCCAAGCAACTCTAGTCGGCGATCTTGCTGACATCACTTCCCATCAGTCTTTTTAATTTTAGCCACCGTGATGGATGAGTGCTCTAATGTGTTCTTCAATGAGATGAACAGAATAAAGCTTTTGATCAAACTTGCACAACCCAGATCACCACCACTGCCACAATCTTAATACCCAAAACGGAATCACATCCACAATCATATACAGATTAAGGAACTCTATGTTTCTAACACAGAGGCTACCACTACTTGTCAGACATGTGTCTCCTACCAAAAGTTGACCTATGTATCTGGCCGTAGGAGAGCCCACATTGCATGGGGTGTGGCTCCTGCCACAGGGACGGCCTGATTACATCAACCAGTTGATCCCTCTTCCTGGGGATATCAGTGGTACCTCACTGTTGCTGATACTTTTTCAAGTTACACTGCTGCTGTTCATCAGTTACCTACAGCCACAACCTTGTAGCCCGGGAAACCAATCTGTGTCATATTTCTTACTTTTCCAGATCATCCATAACCTGACATAATGCATCTTAAACGGTTTGATGGTTATTCGATGGCCCTTCCATGCTCCTTAGCATCCACAAGTGGCTGGTATTATTGAGCACCGAAATCCTCCTCAAAGATCAATTTTAAAAGATTTCTAACTCTGCCTCTCTCATCCACTCCTGTTTCACACACCATCTTTAGGCAGTTCCCCTTCACAGCTGCTTCCTCAGTAATGATAAGGATAAAAAATGTAGGAGTTATATAGACCTATTTTAATAATTCAGAATTCCACCCTGACTATTTCTGGACATGATCCTTCTTTCTTTCCCCAGTGGCAACTCCAGGCTGAAGATAACAAGAAATAACTAGCTGAAACACAGAAATAATGAGGAAAAAAGAGAATCTGTAGTCTACTATTTCTTGAAATTGTTGAAGGTGCGTGCTCTTTGTAACAATTTTAGCTAGAAAACTTAGCACTATCTTCTAATGAGGCACTTCAAAGTTATTTCATGAGGCAAGCTATTTTCACAACAAATATGCCATAGACACAAACCAGTCACAATGTAGTTTATTAACAAATTTCAACTGTCCATACTCCACTTGTGTCCTGGCAGTGATAATCAAGAGATAATAAATATATCCAATTCTGACACTAAAAAGTATATAAAGAAATACTTTTAAAATGTTCTACTTAAAAAATTTTACGATGAAATGCATAAATGCCTAAACACAGGATTCTAAGATATAAAAAGATAGGCTTTATCTCATCAAATTACACACAATGTAATATCCTAATGTGTAACTTCACATTAAATTATGTCTCCTAAAATATAATAAGCAAATGATTCTGGAATTTTATTTGCAAAGATTTTCCCTATATCAACTTCAGTAATGAAGAAGGAGTTAATTTACTTTTAAGCATAATATATAAATGTCTTCCTTTTAAAACGCATCATTTTCTCTTTTGAATTTAGAGTTCTATACCTTAATAAACCCATAGGAGCAAATATATCCCTGATAATGTTTAGCTAGAACTCTCCATACCCTCTTTTTCTAATACAACATGATTTACATATAAGTTTATTAAATGCATATTTTGCACTGAACACCCATTTGTTCATTGTGGGTTATTGAATTTACACATAATTAATATGACTCTTTTACTTCTAGGGAGTATAGCTTTATGGCATGTTACATTATGCCAAATCTCTATGTCATCTACAAAAATAATATCTACCAAATATTTACTATTTTTAAATTACATTAAAATGTAAAAGACCTAGAATAAAAAAAAGCATTATCTGAAGAGACATTCTTTTGCCATTTTGGATAAAAACAACTCCAAAACAATAATATAACATATACATTGAACTGAATATCAAATTAGGAACAGCCTTCATCCCTTTTTATATTACCTTACTTTTATTATATAATTAGTACCTGTTGTTTTAATTAGAAAACACATTATAGAACTACTGATACTAATTGGGTATATAAGCTCACATACATTTTATATTCATATACTCATATAAATTCATATAAACAAAAATATTTTAAAAATTTTAAAATAAACAAAAAATTTTTAAAAATATTTGTATCAAGTATACATTATTTTTATAACCCTTTTCACATAAAATCATGCCCCATACATATGAAATCCAACTCATGTGTTTTGTATTTAAAATATTTCTCAAAGTAGGCAGGGTGCAGTGGCTCATGCCTGTAATCCCAGCACTTTGGGAGGCCGAGGCGGGTGGATCACGAGGTCAGGAGATCGAGACCATCCTGGCTAACATGGTGAAACCCCGTCTCTACTAAAAATACAAAAAAATTAGCCGGGCGTGGTGGCGGGCACCTGTAGTCCCAGCTACTCGGGATGCTGAGGCAGGAGAATGGCGTGAACCCGGGAGGCGGAGCTTGCAGTGAGCCGAGATCATGCCACTGCACTCCAGCCTGGGCGACAGAGCGAGACTCCGTCTCAAAAAAAATAAATAAATAAAAATAAAAATATATATATATATTTCTCAAAGTTTAAGTATTGTCGTTTTATAATTATTCAAGACAATTATGCATTGCAATACACATTTTAAAAAGAAAAAGCCCAATTCATATAATTTCTCAAATGCTTCAGAAAATAAGCCTAACTATGTATTTTTTGGTTTTCATTTAAAATTCCTGACAATAAATATTAGCCACAACTAATGAGAGGGACAATAGGGTTTAATTAGGTCTTTACATAATATAATGTCTTACAAAGTCGTTTCCCAAGTAACATTTAAAGACGTTAAAAAGTCGCACTAAGATAAAAAATTATACGTCTTTGCTAAACATAGCATTTTGAAACATTTCCTACCATACAGTAATCTCTGATTATTTGGAAAGAAATATCCTATTGATATTGTGCCAAGAAAAATTACCTGAGAAATTTGGTACATTCTGTTACCAAAGGACTATGTTAAAGGAAAAGAACATTAAAATCTTAAGATGCATCTGAGCTGTGTGCCTTTGGAAAAAGCACATTTAACCTCTTGCAAGCTAAATTTCTTCTTCAGCAACATAGAGTTACCACTGCCTTCAAATAGTTGTTTAGAGGATTACAGTTAGTCATAACTTAATGGCTTATTAAATTATTGTATCTCCATCTTTAGAGGTATTATGAAAACCAAATGTATCTTTTAGTCCTTAGATGAATCAAACTGTTTCAAACTACAAAGTTTTGGTTATTAAATTAAAAACTGCATTCTAGCACACCTCTTGAAGCCCTGCCCATTTATTTGAACAATATATATAAGCATATTATCATGCCGTAGATCAGAGGTCGGCAAACCACAGCCGAGGGGACAAATCCAACTGGCTGCCTTTGTAAATCAAGATTTATTAGGATACAGCCAAGCTCATTATATTATGTATCAGCTATAGCTGCTTTTGCGTTATGACACCAGAGCTGAATAGCTATAACAGAAACCCTATAGCCAACAAAGCCAAAAATATTTACTATTAGCCCTTTACAGAAAAAGGATGCTGACCCTTGCTATAAATTGTTATAAATTGGACAGTGCATCCAAAAAAGATAGGGGAAGAAAAAAAATGAAAGAAATATTAAAATATGCACCTAAATGTAATCCCTCATAACACCATCCCAAAATCTTAAAAATCTAAACCCAAATGCAATCAAAACTAAATATGAAGATTTGGTTACATAAAATTTAAAAATACACAAGCATATTACTAGTTTAGAGTAACAAAGTATATCTTATTACCTCTTAAAATTAATTTAACCCAATTAATGATTTCTATTTTTAAAAGTACTTATATCTGCTTTATATAAATTATGTTTTTACCTGCTAATGGCTTGTTCCTCATCAGTTATTCCAGTCTCCCTGAATGCCCTGTTTGATTCGGCCAAACTCAAGGCAATTGCTCTCTGAAGATCATCTTTATCATCTCCAGTGAGATCAATCACATCTGAAAAGCAAAACTATCTTTCTCAAAATTAAAAGTAAAACAAAATGAAAGGTAATTTTTATTATGGAGACTTTATATCCAATAAACTCTTTAAACCAGTCAGTACCAACTAATTTTGTATTTCTAAAAGCCTATCTAAAAATAAATGCAAACATATTTTTAACTGGTCATACTCAGTAACTCAATTATTTTTTTGATAAAATATACCTAAAGCAGTAAGCAGAAATATATTTCACTGTAGAAGAATCTCCGTATTTCCTGTGAGGTCTCTTATTAAAAGCTAATAAGCAGAAAGATGCTGAGAATGGTTTATCAACAAAAATTGAAATCAATACAATTAAACATTTACATTTCCGCTTTCTGAAGTTAACCCAATTACATACGCATTATATTCTGTCCATACTACTACTGTCTAGACATTATCAAATTACAGTAATTAACAATGAACCCTTAAAAACTGATGTTTCAGAAACTAACCACAGATGTACATTTACATATACATTTTTTAAATTCTGAAAGAATGTGCCAAACTATTAACAGTGGTTAACTCTGAGGAAAGGAGTTATAGGAGGAAGAAGTATAAGAATCTTACACTTTCTATTTAAATACTTCTATACAATCTGAATTGTTTAATAAATATGCAGTCCTTTTAATTTAAAACAAGATTCTCATTTCACAAAAATGAAATATACAAGTGAATGAAACAAGCCCTCTTCTAACAAAAAAAATAGCCTTAATGCTATTAAGTATTAATTCTTTTTCCAAAAAAGGTTACAACTAACACCGCCTTCAATGAAAATGACTTTTAATCCAATTTCCCAATATATATTGGTCAATTTCCCTAAACCAGATGATGCCAATGATAAATACTCCCATTATCATTTAAGCAATGATAGAAACCATGGTATATTGCTAAGTAGGGAAGTGGTAACAGGTTACAAAACAATATGAACAGAAAGAGAAACTATCTGTTATTATCTTTGCATGGTTGGGATTATGCTTATTTGTATTTTGGACACGTTTTGCCTTTATTTTACTTATTTGTATTTTAAATTTTATTTTTTAGAGACAGGGTCTCACTGTGTCACCCAGGCTAGAGGGCAGTGGCATGATCACAGCTCACTGCAATCTCAAACTCCTGAGTTCCAGTGATCCTCCCACCCCAACCTCCAGAGTAGCTAGGACTACAGGCATGTACCACTTGGCTAATTTTCTTTTTAATTTTTTGTAGACACAAGGTTTTGCGTGTTGCCCAGGCTGGTGTATTTTAGACATGTTAAAAATGTTTTCTTTGTAATCATACAATTTTAGAAGAGGAAAAAAAACAAACAAGATAGAGGATGGGGAGGATAAGGTGGCTTTATTTTACCATATGGCTATAAGGTTTTACATAGATACTAGAAAAACATATATTTAATGAAAAAAAGTAATGTATATTGATGTTTTCCAGAGTCTACTTCTATTCTCATCCACACGTTCTCCAAATAGTAGCTTGTAAGAAGATTTAAAATATTAGAAAGGATACCTGATCATGGAAGTGGTGGTATTTTTTTTAATGTCTTTAGAGAGTATAATAAAACCTCACAAAAGTGTATTAAGTAGAGCCCCCCATAAATGCAAGCAAGTGAAAATTGTGAAAGAGTTATACAGCATAGTAATTGAAATGGTGAATCACTTTACAGACAACAGCAGGCCACAGGTTTTACAAGTCTGGTTACAAAATCCAAGTCCACCCAGACCACAGCTGAAGATGAGTGTAACCCAGAACTGTATAGTTGAGCATAAATACTGACGAAGCAGCGAGGATAAAAAGGTATGGAATGCCTCATAAAAATGAAAGCTATCTTGGTTATTAAAATGGCTAGAACTTAGGTCTAAGTAAAGAAAGGATAATGAAAAGTGGAAAAAATTTGAAAATCACAGAGAAGCAGAAAAACAGGGTTTAGGTATGTGATTAATTAGCGGTCAGATTCCATTATGTCGTTCTCCTAAGTTTACTTTCTTCAATTATAGAAACTAAACATAAAAAAAAAAAAAAAAAACTAGAAAAACTATCTTCCTTATTCACTGGCAGTTAGGGTTTTGGATGAAACTTAGGCCTCATCCATTAGAATGCACTAACATGAGATATGGAAGGCAGAGTGCGGCGGGGCCAGGGGGGAAGCCATTATCCTGTTGCCTTTGGCTGTTTTCTCTAGCGTGATTGAAAAGATTTAAGTTGTTCCACAGTATTCCAGACTCCAATTTCCAGCCTTAAGAATGTCAAGAGATGGAATATAAGTGGCAACTAGACTTTGCATTCCAATCTCCAGGCACAGCTCAGTGGCAGTTACCTAATCCTGGCTTCCTGTTTCCTGGGCTGCAGCTATAGAAGTATGTTCTTGAACTCAGTAGTCCTAGAGGCCGCTTTCCTAACTGTGACAGAAGTAGCTGCTTCCCTGACTGGTCAGTCCTGCAATGATGTAGGAGTCATTTCAGAAGGCTGAGCTAGAGCGTTCCTCCAGTCCTTCCAGTGATTTTTAAAGAACCTAATCCCCTGTATTAAATTCCTTATTTGAGAATTTCTAGAATGTTTACTTGTATCATGACTGACAAGTAAAACAAATGGGCTATAGCTGAAACTAATTTAAAAATAGCAACTACTTACACTTACAGCTTTTCCTAATTTATCAATTGTAATTCAAGCAACAAAAAAGCAAAAAAACAAGATGGGTTTTTTTGAATGAAATCACTGAAATTCTGAGAAATGAAGCACATCGTAAGAAGCGAGAATGGTGCACAGGCTTCAAAATTTAAGTCTTCTAACTCTTAAATCCAGTGATCTTTCTGCCTTACTAGCAGTTCTTCAAACATGGTCCACTGATCCTTGGGGTCCCCAGGGCCCCTTTGAAAAAAGGGAGGAAGGTCCTTAAATAAAAAAATAATAATACTCAGATATTATTTGCCTTTTGTACTATAGCCACGTTTGCACCAATGATGCAAGACAATATTGAATAAAACTGCTGCATCTTAGCACAAATCAAGGCAGCAGCACCAAGTTGTGTAATTCACTGTATTAGTCACAAATATACACACTCACCTTTAAACAGAAGCCAAGCCAGTTTCTTTTAGAATTATGTTCTTGGCGAAAAGATTAAACCTAATTTTATTAAACCTCAAACCTTGATTTATGTTTAATTCTAACATAAGAAGTACACGTAAAGTACTTCTGCGATATATCCAGAGTATGCTGTTGCTAACAACTAGTGTAAAATGAGTTACAAGCTAAACTGATTTTTCCCATGGAATGCAATTTTTATTTAAAAGAAAAACTAACAAACTACAAACTAGAATTATTCAGACTTCAGTATTTAGCAAATGTTGTCTGGAAAAAGAAAGTGAGCCTGTTGCTTTAAGGAAAACAAATGTATCTGTTGACAATGATTAATATGGAATTTTCAAACAAAAATCTAAACTTCGAAAAACTTGTTTCTACCACTGTGAGCGTGATATCTTCTCAATACTTAAAGGCTTGTATATGAGTGGTGATAGTAACAAATTCAACTTTTTCTTATAATAGACATTCTTCAAGCACTTAAAAAGAAATCTTTTCAAATTACCAATGCAGTGTTACAAAATCATGTATGGGTAAAAGATCCATCCAAAAAGCAAGAAACATTAATAGATTTTAATGCAACATAATATGAAAAGGTTGTTGATACCACCATAGAATAACTGATGTGATTTCGAATTCCACATTGCAACTAATCTTTAAGAAATTACCATCTGTTAAGTTTGGGTACAGCATTAAAAAGAATATCCATTATTATCTGATTATCAGTTAAAATACTCCTCCCTTTTCTAAATTATTATCTGTGTAAAGCCAGATTTTCTTCACAAACTTCAACCAAAACAACTTATTGCAATAGAATGGCAAACCTTCAGAAGCACACTGGAGACTCTAGCTCTCCTCTAATACCGCAGACATTCAAGACTTGCAACAATGTAAAGCAATCTACTCTTCTCACCATTTTGTTTCAGCAAATGTGTTTTTCATAAAATATGTTATTCAAACACAATAGATTGACATTTTAATATGAACTAATAGCCTAAGCTTTTCTCAGTTTTAATTTCTAAAATAGTAAATTTTATGTACCCAAAAGCGCTGAGGTCCTCAATAATTTTTATGAGTGTAAAGGGGTCCTGAGAGCAAAAATAACAAGAATCACCATTTACTCCATGTTCTTAGACATGTTTTTTATGAAACAAATCATAATTGAAAATGGTTTTCTTTGGTTTTTACAATGTGATTCAAAATTTTTTGAAATAACTGGCAAAAGATAAAGATTAGGAGATTGTATGTGTACAATAATAGGTATTTCTTCCCTCATGCTCTGGGAGGAAAAAAATAAAAAACCAGAAGACCTGGTTACACGATTCCTGCATGGCAATAATCATTGTGACACAGCCAGAGTGTAGTAGAAGTAGTAGTAGCAGCTCTCTTTAGATAGAATATTCACTCTCCATTTGCCCCCACCCCCAACTTGGCCAGCCACACACACTCACATTACCTTCCTTGCCCTTGCATCCTTGCATATCCGTAAAAGGATAAAGCTGCTTGTGGCTAGAATGACTATACTAAATGGCTCCAGCCACTCCAGCCTCTCCTAGCATCTCCAACAGCGGAGGGTTCAGTATACAGGCACATCTGTACCCCAGATGGGAATTTGAGCCTCCAATCCCTGGTATAGAGGAATAGTAGTCTTTAATGCTGGAAAAGTTGGTTGAGACCAGAGACTAACAATCCTTAACTGAAAAGCTGGGACTTCTTCCTTTAAGCAATGGAGGAGGTTTATTTATTATTTTAATTTCATTATAATTGTAACAATTTTCTCCATGATCTTCCTATTATTCCATAAAGCTGCTTCTTTTCACAGGGTATTTTAGAACAATATGACAATCCCGAAAGATAGCTGAATCCTGAAAGATCCCTCACATACGGCCCTCACATACAATCCTGAAAGATGCCTCACATATCAAATGCAATCCTGAAAGATACCTCACATACCAAATTCGCATGACTTTAAGACCAGTAAAAGAAAGTAAAATGTTATTTCAACAGACTGGTTAAACCCAATTTATTCTTTTTCTGGACTTAGTGGAATAATGATTTGTGTAAAACATGTAATGAATTACCAATTTATAATAAAAACTAGCGCTCAGATATTCTCACATGCTTACAAAAGAAACAGAATAAGTTTGGCTGTAAACAACTTCTAACTGGTAAAAGTCAGTTATAAAAAATTAGCCTTTGTAGAACTTCCATCTCAATGCCAGAGCATTATTAATATTCTCATATCTGTGTCATGGCAAGACCTTGGTAAAACACTAAAAACATTATTTTTAACCAACCCTCCCTCTAGTATCGGCGTGAACACAATTCAACAGCACACACATGGGAACAGTTAGCTGGGTGCCACTGTATAAAATCATGTTACAAATGCATCTAAGCAGTAATCTACATTTTTATGAGAGTCCAAATTAAAACATTTTTCCTGTAAAGTGAGAAATAGATACCAAAACATGATACTCATCCTACTATATCTTTCACTTTCAAAGGAATACCATTTGAGTAAAACTTATACACCAACTACCAAACATTTCTCTGCTAACTCCAAAATACATGCTAGTCATCAACTTATCAACGAACTAGACTTCAAACAAAATATATGCATTGTTCATAACTCATAATTCACTTTCCCATGAAAATACTATATTAAATAGGAACGTGAATTACATAAGTGAATCTTACTTGAACCTCAGGTTTCTAAGTAAGTTCACAAAAGCCTAGTTGGCCCATAATCTAGCTGAACTATTATATATGTAAATATTTTGAATTCAAAAGCAAAAAAGAGTTCTTCCATTGTTTTCCTTATCTGCACAGGCTAAACCAAGAGGAAATACTTTTTAAAAAAAAAAAAAAAAGCCAAGTTTATATTTACTGTCAGCAAAGATTTCTAAGAAAGGGAGTGTAAGAGCAGAAGAAAAATTGGGTAGTGAAGAGTTTGAGAAGCATTGCAATAAGAATATGTAGCAGGGCAGGAGTAACTGAAGGGAAAAGTCTACATACAAAAACTGACAGATCTGCAAACCAAATGGTTGTTTTGGGAGATTGACAGAACAGCTATTAAAAGAAAAAAACAAAACAATACCCTGGACCACCAGAAGAATGGAAATACCCTTAAGAAAAAAAGGCAAATATGAACATCAGGATGTGCAGCAAGAGATCAGAAATGAGAATACTGCCATTCCTACCCTCACTCATTCAGCTTCAACAAGGCTGTATCCTCACTATTCATCTCGAGGGCCAACACACTGCTGCATCAGGTCCTGGCCTGGGATGCACAACTTTCAGAGAGCCAAAAGTTCATGCTCACACTTCGCTCAGGTATCTATACAAATATGAGCTCTTCCACACTACCTAAAATCACATATTATCCTACGCCCAGCCGACAAGCACACCCCCATCACTTGTTTGTCTATGTCCAGGTCTACTGTTATTCAAATATGAGCTCTTCCACACTACCTAAAATCACATATTATCCTATGCCCAGCCCACAAGCACACCCCCATCACTTCTTTGTCTACGTCCAGGTCTACTGTTCTTCATGAACTACTTATTACTATCTGATACTGTTTGTTTACTGTGTACTGTCTTTCCTCTAGGTAAACTGAGGCTCTGTATGCTTTCTTAATGGTCTATAAAAGTACTTGCTACATATTAGACAATAAATATTTGTTAAAGAAATACAGAATAGAGATAAAAACTGGTGAGTCATCTTCATAATGGCACTAATTAGAAGATGAGAACATATCTTTTATATATTCAAAATTTTTTCAAGTGAAAGGGCAGACAGCATAGTAAGGTATCATGTTGCAAGAATCTTAAAAGCCAGAAGACATAAACAATATAAATTGTTTCCCACTCCACTCTCCCATTCTCCCTTGCTCTCAGCTTCCTTCAGATGTTCCTACTTTTCCAATATTCTCACTGTTAAACTCAGATTCTCTAACACAGTGTTGTAAATTAGAACTTTCTGTGATGATGGAAATGTAGCATTATCTGCACTGATCTGGTAGCCACCAGAATTACACATTTAAAGTGCAACTGAGAAACTGAATTTCAATATTATTTCATTTTAATTGCCATGTGTGACTAGTGGCAACTATATTGAACAGCTCAGCTTTAAATGGTCTAGTTCTGTTTTTAATAATAGCTGCTAAAATCACAGTGGCAGCAGTGGTAAGTAAGGAAAATGAGTAGTAAGGGAGTCATTCCAGAGTTTTGTCATTAATTCTACTACGTTTTTCAATTTTTATTGTGAAAAAAAGTAAAATTAATCTCCCATGTTAGTCAACAGAAGTACAAAAACCATGGCTATTATTCTAACCCAAAACTAAAGAAAATTCATCAAGTTATACAAGTAATTCTACAGTTCATATCTAATAAAATGCACCTAATCAATTTGAATCACCTAATTGCACCTATCAGTTGGAACTCATTTTCACACCATTTAGCATCTCAGTTTTTAGGCTTCATCTTGACTTTCTGTGAGTCATCAAAAATCGTTTTACATATTAGAAATTCCTAGGAAAAAACTGAAGTTACTTGGGAAATGGGAAAAGTATCAGTGTTCAATTAATAATATCCTAAACTGTTTAGCATAAGTGAATTATCCTAAGAATAAAAGCACTAGAATTGGATCTATTTATCACAGTTTAAATCACTATTACTGTGGCCACGCAAGATAGCCATAACTAGAATTCTAGGATAGAACCTCAAGGTTTTTCTCCCTTTCTATGTCATCTTTTCAAATTCAAGGTGTTTTAGAAAAAAAACAAAAAACACAGCTTATAAATTTTTGAAGAATCTTACCACCTAACACTCATTTCAAGTCTTATACCAATTTCTCTAAAACTTAAGTCAATATGTGGCATTACTTTCTGTGTTAAAATTACCTACCCAAATCCCTCATCTTTTGATTGCTCAATTGTAGCACATCTTGTTCGGGAGAGCATATACTGTTTTTTTCCTGTTTTAAAAATGTTCAAAAGAATTTAATGGTCACAAAATAAAAAGTATTACTGTTAGATTTCAAAATGGGGCAAAAGCCCTGTATGGTCATGTCTATGACAGAGTTTGCCATGACACAAAAACTTGGCAGAACCTCTTCTCTGACTATTAATCACACCTATAATGCTCAATACCTGGCATTGTGTCCTGGTCTCATTTTCATTTGTGTTTTTGACAGCAAAACTCCAAAACAATTTTATTCTCAATTTAAGCCAGGGACAAGAGGCACTCATTTGACAATCTATAATATTTGATCTGGACAGGAAGTCCAAATAATAAAAAAAGTTACCTAGAATGTTTGCTAATTACAGTACAAATGATTTGGGCTTTTTCCCAGAATTCAACAGAATTACAGTATGGAATGTAATCAAGTAAAGACATCAGGTGTACGACTTCTAAACTCTTTTTTACGCAGAGCACTAGATTTCTTTGATATGTCTCCTTTTTCTCTCAAAAGTGAAAGGTAAAAAATACGCCAAAACGGCATATAATTGTCCTACTATTGAAAATATATTTACTTCCTCAATATTAAAGGAAGGCTCACAAATTGTTTTTCAAATCCAGTGACATAATATAGTTTAGCCTCTGACACACCAGGTATGCATAAACAAAAATTTCTCCGTATGCCCCAAATATAACTTCCATGTGATATTAGTTTAAAAACTATATTTTTCTAGTCAGCAAAAAAAAAAAAAAAGTTTATTCCTTCTAAAAGAAATAGTCCATTGTAAACAGTGATATTCTAGCTAATACCAACAAAGAGGTATATGTATTTGGTATTAGAGATTTTTATTTCAGAAGACAGACGTTTTGTCAGCACTGCAACCAAGTGTATCACTTAAAGTTAGCATGACTGTTTCTGCTTTAGCCCTGGTTTTGAGATTTTATACCTAAAAAAAGAAGAATGGAAAAAAACTGAAAATAAAAATCCCTGCCATATTTGAAAGAATTAAGTGAAACTGTGGTCAACCTTTAAATAACAATGTATTTCACACAAAATGGAGAAAGTGCTCAAAAAGGGTTTTTATAGCTACAACAATCCCTTAAAAACTCACACTCTGATCTATTCTTCTACATTCCTACAGCAGTTAGGTAGATTTTTTTAAATAGAGGCCTGCATTTGAATATATATCCATTTGTAATTATTCTGTCTTTCCTTCCCACATGTTTTACCACTTCTTCCAAGAATTAAAAATACACGACTTCATTTCTTCTCAACAGTAACTGCACAGTCACTTAAAGAGTATTTTTTTAATACCTGCTGAAATGCATGCATGACATCTCCCCACTTTCTCAGTTTTAAACCATGTAACACTGTATTATGACACTACTGGCAGGAATGTTTAATGGAAAAGTATTACTGTTACTCCGTCAGTTAACTTTTTTTCTGGTTTGATATTATCATAGTACAATCGCCACATTAAATTCCTGCAACTGTTTGCTGTCAATAATCTCAAACCAACTTTATGGACACACTATCTCAATTGGCATCCTGATTAGAGGGAAAGCACTTGATACATACTATGTATTATGTGTTTTATGGATAAAGAAACCACAACAGCAAGCAATTTACTTAATATGACAATCAGTTGAGATGACATCAGAAACTTCATTTCTCTACATTATTTCAAGTGGAAAATAAAATTACTTCATGAGTATTTTTCAAGAGATCCACAAACACACAAAAAAAGTTTTAATTATCAGCAAATTAGACACATGCCTCCTGAAATTAGGATGCCTTCTCCCTAAAGGAACCTATTCAAAATTTTTTTTTGTCCTCCATAATATTTTCACTATTCCCTATCTAAAATCTTAAATTTGCCTTATGCAGTATTTTCTCACTTTGCACAGCAAGTATCTTCTTTTGTGCAGGACACATATAATCCTAATTTTCCCCTTTTCTATAAATATACTACGTCATGTCACCAAGTATACCATCTATATTAAGAGTTCACAACTAACAACAATGATCTCTGTTCCCTTTTATCACCCATCTAGTTTCTTTTTCCCCTCGAGTCTTGGAACTTTGAAATATCCGAAATATTATTAAGTACTAATTTTTCTGACCTTTATACCACTTCTCTTTCAACTTTTTGCAACAAGCTTCTCAACTTCATTCCCTTTCCTTGGTTTTGAAAGAGCTTTACTGCACATATTATCAAAAATAACTCAGTGAATATTTTTTGAGCACCAATAATGTTCAAGCAAATAATTTCAAAATAACAGAGTACTCATTAAGACAGAAGCATGCCCTGGATGCTGGAGACACACTTGGTCCTAGCTAGAGGCCAGAAAAAACATTCTCCAGCAAGCAGCTCTTTAGCTAAATCTTTCAAGACCAGAACAAATTAGGCTAGGGAGGAAAAGGCCAGAGTGCATTCAAACAGAAGGAACAGCACATGTAAAGACAGAAAAATTAAATACCACTGAGTACATGAGAACTTCAAGCCATTCTGTATTATCACAGTGTTGAATGACAGGAGGAAAACAGTGGAAAATGAGGCTAGAAATGTGGATGGGGGCCAAGTCACAGTTTGCCTTGAACTTAGACGTTAAGTAAACAGGTCTATCTTATATATGCTACAAAAATTCTCCCATCACCTATTAACTGAGACAGGAGTATTCTAGTTTTCTCTGACACAAGATCATCTGTGTATCAAAAATACTTAGATTATCCTGAAAACTAAAAATTAAAATATTTTATCAATAAACATTAATAAACATCTATGTAAATGAACTCTTTTCTGGTTGCTTCCTAACTTTGAGAATGTCTATAAACAAAATAAGAAATTCTCTCCAAATATGTTAATAATCAAACTTTGCAAATCCATAAGGCATAAAAGTAACTATTTTTAAGTAGTACAATTATTAAACTATAATGAGATACGAAGGTAACTGAACATAGTTTGAAAAACTGTGTGCTACGTAAGTATAAAGTATTCATATTATGAAGAAAAACTTAAGTCCCACATAGAATCTTCCGCATATACGTATTTGTGTGTATCTCCAGAACACTTTTTCCAAGTTTTCTTTTTTTTTTTTCTTTTGGATGAAAGGCAATTTCATTACACAATAATAAACTTCTTCGCCAAAGCTTTATTTGGAAGCAGGGGGAAAGGGAAGGGAAATTTTATTAAATGGTAAACCTATCAGTAATTAGAAATAATACTTTAACCTCAAAAGAAATACTAAAGCCTCTACCAGCACTTAAAATCTACAAAATAACTGTGCCCATTAAAAATTCTAGTTCTTCCTTTTATGAATATCTGCAGCTATTCCATATTTCAAAACAATAAATACTATATGAAATGTTCTATGAAAAACTATATAACTTATATAAAATCTTTTCCTTATAATCTGAAAAAGATAATATATGTTCCTTTCAACTACACTAAAAAGAACCAAGGTTAATAGAGTTCTTTTTTGGTTCTTTACCTCTGCTTAAGCAACATTAATATATTACACCAAGGAAAGTTTTTCAGTATGTCTCTATTAAAATAATAAGAAAAGAAAGAAAACTTACTTGTATCTGCTTGGCTTCCCACACTGATGTATCTATCATTGCCAGGAAGTGCTGTTTGGTAGTAAGTTGTCTCCTCCTGCTGAGGGGTCTTAGCATTCTTCGCAGTAAGGAAAGCCACTGCTAATTCCAAGTTTCCATTACTATCCTTCAAATATCAAGAAAGGAGTATCAAGTGTTTTGAAATAATTTTATACATCAAAAAAAGTTATACAATATTCTCCATAACAATACTCTAGAACAAAACTGCTTTAGATTTGCAATTAATCTATATGTGATTCTAATTTTAGAGTGTAAATGCATCATACATAAAGTATACTATATCAATAGTAATACCTTTTTTACTAATTAAAACTACTGATACAATGTAAAAATCCATCTCTAATTTCTTGGTCTTCATTACTTTCCTATCTGCTTAATAAAAGTGGATCACAAACTTATACTTTTGAACAAATAAACTAAAAAATGTCTTCTGGAACTTGCCATAAGAAAGAGTGCAAAATAGGTATTAAAATTAGTACTTCTACAAAAAAGGACAATAAAAGATATTCCTTTTAATCTGGGTGCTGGATACATACGTAGGGGCAAACTTAAGCAAAATGTCAAGTACTCATAGGAAGAAAATGGCAAAATGTACTGAAGGGCTTGATAATATAGAAATATGGAAAGACACATAGAACTCTAGACAGAAATACTCAATATTGTCAACATGACAATCCTGCTCATATTAAATACATACATTTTGCATAGGTCTCATCAAAAGCATAGCTGAATAAAATTATTCTAAAGTTCATTTAGAAGAAAGCAGATGCCAGAATAAGAATTTTTAAAACAGCAAAATGAGAAGAGACTTGCCCAGTTACATCTTTATATTCTCTGCACAACTGACAACAAGTAAAACGCTAGCTCTAAAACAGTTAACCGAAACAACACAGGAAACCCAGATATTCATAACGAAGCTATCTTTGTAACAGAAAACCAAAACATGAAAGGCTCTGTAGGTTCCCTAAGAACTCAGACATGCACATGGGTGTAATAAGAAGCCAGTGGAGTGTTTTGGAAAGGAATGACATGTATGACTTACATTTTAAAAAGTTTACTCCATGTATTAAGAATAGACTACAGGAGAAAAATGGGAGAAGACAGCATCCAATATTATTGCTATCTTATTAAATGTGGGACATGACAGAAGTAGGATCAGCATGATTCCAAAATTTAAGGACCGAGCAGCTGGCAGAATAAAGTCCCCAGGACCTACCCCAAATCCAATTCTAGCAGTCAGTGACGAAAGGAGTAAGGGTGCAGTTTCAAAAGCACCACCACTTTCAAAAATGCTATGTGTCATGATCATCAGACGATTCCAAAGTGACTCATCCAAAATATAAGATACACTATTGTTAAATAAGTAATCTAACAATAACTCACAATAATGATGGCTAACATTTATTGAGCACTTACTATATGCCAAGAAATGTGCTAAGTATTTTTCATAGATTACCTCATATAATAATTTAAAACAACACAGTAGGAATTTACACAAATTGAAGTTCATTTACTTTTTAGAGCTAAAAATATGTTCTCAAATTAAAAGTACTGAAATTAATCGATGACGTTACAGTGCCCAAAAGGAGACTTCTTGTCAATATTTATAATGGGCAACAATTAAGGTTTAAATACACTCTTTTCCCCCAGCTACTGGTAACTGAAACAAAAATTTTGGAAAATTAAAAATACCTATGCTCACACAACCTATATCAAAGGAAATGTGGATAAGACTTCATTCGAGCTATATATTTACTAAGTTAAAAAAAAAAAAAAAGCAAATTCCCCAAATTTACCCTGGCAAGATGATAGGCTATGGTCTCACACTCAGTAATACATAATGAAAAAGGTAGTTTCTGAAAACAAACATGGAATTTAGTAACGATATTTATCAGAATAAAAAGGGACTAGCAATTATCTAAATGTCATAATCATAAAAATTGAGGTATAGCACTTCTGCTTCCTCTCCAAATACTTACAGTATTCATACACCCCGCATTAATGCTCTAAACACTACTATTTCATGATTTTCCTGATAGGGGAATAAGGTGAAGCAAAGCTTCTAGTAAAAGAAGCACAAATTAAGTGTGGCACCTGGGATCAGGCTGCCTTGGTTTCTATTCCAAGCTTCTCCACATACAGGCTGTGTGATCTTGGGCAAGTTACCTTAACCTCTCTGTTACCCATCTTTTCATAAGGGGGATGAAACTAATACTTATCTCATAGAGTTATTTATTATTAGGATGAGATAGCCCACATAAAGTACTTAAAATACTGCCTGGTAGTACTAAATGTTTAATCAGTACTACTTATTGTTATAATGACTTTTATTATAATCATCTAATAGATTATTTCTAAAAACAAATAAAGAACTCTAGGCTTGAAATCAACTTCCAAAGGATTGGAGCTATGTATATGACTGCAGTGGCAAAAACGCTATACTGTTTTTAGCCTATAGTAGTAATATGCAAATGAGCTTAAAATACTGTACAGTTCTGGTTCTTATATACCTTTCATTCACTCTTTTTCAGTGTGAGTATCCATATGATATGACTCATTTGAATGTCGGTGTGAAAATGAAGGTCCAACTAAGATACGACCAAAATGATACATTTTAGTTGTTGCCTATACTGAAGGGTTTGAAATCCAATGTTTAACTTAGGGTATAATTAGCTGAATGGGTGCAAATTTATCTCTCTGCTTCTCAGGAGATGAAAAATGTAAGCTTTCAGCCTTCTATTAATTTTCTACTTTTCCCTTCTCTTACATCTCATCCTCTAATACACCCCACCTTGAACCTTCATTTAAACTCTAAAATCACAGCTTGTAAGTAAAACCATCCATTAGAATTAGGATTCACATAACATTATTTTGCACAAAAAGCATTTCATATATAGAAAGAGATTATCTGTCACTCTAAGGTATCATGGACATCAGACTGCTGAAAGCTAACATGCTCAAAACTGCAGTGTGTTAACTGAGGATTTTACTTTACAAAGTCCATTCCTGTATCTCTAAAACTACCACATGGTATAGCCAAAAAAAAAATCAACTATCAAATATAACACACACTAGAGATGAGCGTACACCACAAACTGTATATCATAAAACAGAGGCCATACCTTCAAGGCTTGCTGTAGTATCTGGGTGTCATTAATCCCCGTAATTTCTCTCAGTTGATTCAAAAACGTCTGCTGGTGCTAGAGGGAGGAAAAACCCAAAATCATTATATTCTCAACTCTGAAAATATACTAGGAAAAGAAAACAAATGACCTTTGGTTTTCCAAAACAAACAAAAAACAGAATAAAGTAAACTAGAGTAAAAAAGGAAAAAGAACTTGAGAAAGGCCAAACAACTTCATTTTTTTAGAAAGAATGAATCATGCTGTGGAGAACCCTTATTTCATTCTCATGTTTTGAAAAGGTAACTTCTCTACATTACTCCCCAATAAGTCTTACTGAATTAACAGTTTCTGTCCTTTTCTTCATCCCCTCATTTATGCCACCTAACAAGAAAAGGAGCCTCATCCATGATGGTTAAGCACAAGGAGAGAAACACCTTTGGAAAAGACATGCTTTCAGCAAGACATAACTTGGTGGGTAACTATATCACGGAGATCTTCAGATCTACTTTAAAAAGAGGATCATTTCACTGTCCAATCTGTCATAAAAGATTCAAAATTGAATAGATCATTTGCCCCCATTTGCTTCAGTTCTTTATATGCTATTGGCCTATATAATTGATTGCAACATACTGGAGGGGAAATGAGGTAGAGAGATAGGATTTCACTATCAAACTCTCCCCTAATGGCACTTAAATAAAAACCAACTTCCTCCTTACATCTCTGTATTTCTTGAAGTTCCCAACACTATAGAATAGTACCATGAAATAAAAAATCACAATGGATATGATAGGAAAAGCAAACTAGTCAATAGGATCTATTGAAATCTTTTTAAAAAAGATGTTTCACATTTATCTCAGTAATAATTCAGTCAGGAATCTTCAATGGATGCTAAAACTACTGAATGAAAGTTTGATCAGGAACAGAATATTTACATCATTTTAAATTCTCTTCCACAAATTATAAAGGGAGAAAGAATAACTTTATTGTGTTAACAGTGGCGAACCCATACATGTCTACAGCAAGCTCACTTCTTGCTTCCTCAGAAGAAAGAATTTGACCAAGGGGCATAAGGCAGAGAGAGAGACCAAGGCAAGTTTTTAGAGCAGGAGTGAAAGTTTATTAAAAAGCTTTAGAGCAGGAATGAAAGCAAGTAAAGTACACTTGGAAGGGGGCCAAGCGGGCAACCTGAAAGATCAAGTGAACAGCTGACCTTTGACTTGGGGTTTTATACACTGGCATGCTTCCAGGGTTTGCATTTCTTCTCCCGATTCTTCCTATAGGGTGGCTGTCCACAGGCGCATGTGGCCTGCCAGCACTGGGGAGGGGCTGCACGCACAGTGTGTTTACTGAAATTGTGCACGTGCTCACTTAAGGTGTTTTTCCCTTACCAGTTGGGTGTTCCTAAACGAAGGTCATATGTCAGTTAAACTCCACCGTTTTGCCTCTTAGTGCATATATGCTTGAGCCCATTCACTCAAATCCTGGGATCTTATCAGGAAGCTGCTGATCACCAATTTCACGTGTTTCTATCTATTGGGAGACTGCCTTTTCCTGGCACCGGCTGTGACCAATTATTATTTCAGAGAGACGGTTAATAACAGCCTGACCACCGCCTAATGGTTGCCTGAAATTCCTGGGGGGAGGCCCCCTTCTGCCCTGCTCATGTCTGACTAGCTACCTACTGTAACAACAGTGCAAACCCTGACAGTCACCGCCTTAACTGAGAGATCAAAGTTAGTATTACCAATAATGGGATAAAATGGCAGTGCTTGCCTCCTGACACTATCTGTGAGACAGCCCTGCCGAAAATGCACAACCTAAATCGAATCTTGAGAAAGCATCACACAAACCCAAACTCAAGGACACTGTGAAAAATAATTATTCTATCATCTTCAAAAATGACTATGCCATGAAAAACAGGTGAAGTCTCCATCCTAAAGGAGACTAAAGAAGCATGTGAGCCAAAGGGGGAGCTGACTGCATCCCATACCAAATGTTACGCAGGATATTGTTGAGACAACTGGAGAAATATAAATATGCACAGCTTAGTAATGACATTTCATTAATATTAAATTCTTGAATTTGATAACTCCAGTATAGTAAGAGAGTATCTTTTTTATTAGGAAATATATCCTGAAGAATTTAAGTGGCAAAGGGGCATGATGCCTGCAACTTACTATCAAATGGTTTGGGGAGAAAAAAAGTTATGGAAGTTCTGTGTACTAAGTCTTGCAACTTTAAATTTGAAATTTCAAAATAAAAAGTTTTAAAATGTTCTGCATTCAGCTTTGTTGACATCAAATTGTAAAATGTGCATTTCAAAACATGCCTGACAATTTATGTATAAAATATATATTTTCAGAAGTCTAAAAAGTCCTAAACAAATTACATGAAAGGTTTAAGATACTGCAGCCCAAATATCTTTTACAGAAATCATATGTATTAGATAGAAACTATATTCAGCTACATGTAACAGATTCCCAACGTAACAGCAGCTTCAATACTCTGGAGTGTCTTCCTTTTCTAACTTAGAAGACACAATGGGTAGTCCAGACCTAGTAAGGACACCCAACATCAAGTCTTTATGTGGAACGTGCATCAGAATGTCTGTCACTGCATGGTCTCCTCCTCCATCATTCTGTCCAAGTTTTAGGTAGGATAAAGAGAAGAGCAAAGGACAAAAGGTGTCTCCCAAATGAACGAGACTTCTTTAACAAGCCGCACCTACAAACTTCCACTTACAAAAGCCTCACAAAGCACAACACAGTTGCATGGCCACTCATAGCTGCAAAGGAGATTGGGAAACGAATTTTTTGGGTGGGCAAAGGCTGCTGTGAAAATGAAATCAGGGTTCTGCTATCAAAAAGAAAAGAATGTTCATTGGATAGGCATTGGCAGTGTCTGCCATGCCATCAAAGAATTTCACTTCCATAAAAATTTTTTACAGAGCTGGGATAACCAAGCTATCTAACAATAAAATACATAATAAAGTACACAAACAAAGTCACATAAAATGCCAGGAAGTATCAAAATGGATGAATAAAAGAACTGCCAAATTTACAGAGCCGAATTGAGAAAAACAAAATTATCTTTAAACCTATCAGTTTTTATACCATAAACCAAAAATAAAATTTGAAGCTTCAAGGCACTCTAAAATTTAACCTGAAAGACTGGTTCAGGCCATGACTGGAAGTGGGGGGTAGACATGCCTCAGTATACCTCTCCAGCATTAACATACACACAGACCTTAAGTCTGGTAAGAAACATTATCAGTCTACTCTCTCTAAAGCCTGCAACTTGGAGACTTCATTTGCATGATAAAACCTAGGTCTCCACAACCCCTTATCTTAACCCAGACATTCCTTTCTATTGATAATAACTCAACCAATTGCCAATCAGAATATGTTCAAATCTACCGATGACCTGGAAGCCACCCTGTGACCAGACCTTGAGTTGTCCCTCCCTTCCAGATTGAACCAATGTGAATCTTACATGAATTGACTGATATATTATGTCTCCTTAAAATGTATAAAAGCAAGCTGTACCCCAACCACCTTGGACACATGTTGTCAGGACATCCTGAGGCTGTGTCACGGGCACGTACTTAACCCTGGCAAAATAAACTTTCTAAATTGATTGATACTTTTTGGTTTATACTACTTTCATTTAGAAAATTACCAATAAATAGCAATGGAATCATGACTAAGCCATGCAATACCCAACATTATGAATTAAAGGCATAAAAGTTTTACAGAAATCATCTTTATTCAATTCAATGTCTTCATTTAGTTAATATAAAATCCTTTATAATTTTTATAAGTCTGTAATCTCACTGCTACCAGCACTCCAAATCTGATTTCATATATAAAGTATTATTTTCCTCAACTGAAAATTATTCAATCATGGCTCAGAGAAAAATTACTGAGTACCCAAGGAAATCGGTCATTTGTACAAGTGTTGATGGCCATTAATTATAAAAATTAAAAAATGGCTGTGTCCCCACCCAAATTTTACATTGAGTTGTAGCTCCCATAATCCTCATGTGTCATGGGAGGGACCTGGTAGAAGGTAATTGAATCATGGGGGTGGGTTTTTCCCATGTTGTTCTTGTGATAGTGAATAAGTGTTATGAGATCTGATGGTTTTGTAAAGGAAAGTTCCCCTGCACATGCTCTCTTGCCTGCTACCATGTAAGATGCACCGTTGCTTCTCCTTTCCCTTCTGCCATGATTGTCAGGCCTTCGACAACGTGGAACTGTGAGTCCATTAAACATCTTTTTCTTTATAAATTACCCAGTCTCAGGTATGTCTTTATTAGCAGCATGAGAACAGACTAATACACTGGGTAATTTATAAAGGAAAGAGGTTTAACAGAATCACGGTTCCACATGGCTGGAAAGGCCTCACAATCATGGCTGAAGGTAAGGAGGGGCAAAGGCACATCTTACATGGTGGCAGGCAAGAGAGCATCTTCAGGGGAAATGCTCTTTATAAAATCATCAGATCTTGTGACACTTATTCACTATCATGAGAACAGGATGGGGGAAACTGCCCCCATGATTCAATTATTTCCACCTGGTCCCTCCCACAACACAGGGGATTATGGGAATTACAATTCAAGATGAGATTTGGTTGGGGACACAAAGCCTAACCATATCACCCAGTCTCAGGTATGTCCTTATAGCAGCGTGAGAACAGACTAATACAAACGCCATGTCCTTCCATTAAGAAAGTAGTTCTCAAACTTTACTGTACAGAAGGATGACTCCATGACTTTGTTAATAATGAAGATGTCCAGGCCTCATCCCCAGAGATTGATTCCAGAGGGTCTGAGTTAAGGTCTAGGGATCTGCATTTTAATAAGCACTTCAAATGATTTTGATGCAGATCAACTTAGAAGCAGAGTCTCAGTTAAACATACAACTATTTTTAAGTGAAAAATATATAATCTATACAGAAGTTTTCCTTACAAAATCATATTAAGCTAAAGCAGAATACAAAATAGTATATACACAAATTAATAACCACAAGGTAAAATACAAACACGAATATAAATCCCAGAAAAGATTACACTGCCTATGCTAGCCTCCCAATTCTCCCATCCCTGTATCCATACTCTTTGACACTTTTACTTCCTCATACACGATGTATTTCCTTTTGTCACGGATGATGGGATTTGACCAATGGCATGTTAGCAGCCAGCATGCAAGCAGACATGAAACATATCTGCATCGCTGGGTTTGCCCAGTTGAACTTCTGCCACCTACTTAAGAACATGACTTGGTAGCCCACTTGCCCAAGAATGAGGCACATGTGAAAAAAGTCACATGTGAAAAAAGCCCAGCCAACCAGCAAATCTGTGAGTGTGAGTGACAATATTTTGGTATGCCACTGGGTTTTGAGGTGGTTTGTTATGGTGGTTCCATAAAGTGCAATACGAACACTGAGTATATTATGGAGAAGAGCAAGGTCTTTGAAACTGTTATTTTGCTGTTTTATCTTTTACTATGAATTCAAATATCCCAGAAAAAAATCAGGTGTATCTCTAGCACGGTTCATGTTTTCATAAATCTTGACTGAAAATGAAACAATGAAAAGAACTGGTGATCGGGGAGAAGGCCAGGTGGAAAAGAAAAAAAAAGGTGAAAGAATTTTCTTAGCTAAACCTAGGTATAGAGAAATGGGAAGAGGTGAGCAATGAGAAAAAATCTAAGTTTAAGTTAGAGAAGCCACCTCATTTGTAAAGTTTTTTTTCCCTTTGTTACTGGCATCTTCCAGTTGTGTTTTTCCTGTATTTGAAAACCTGCACCTTCATTTCTTGCAATTATGTGGGGGTTCTGTTGCAATTTCTGTTGTGATTAAGACCCTAGTCTGTTTTTCAAGGTTTGTACCTTCCCATTTATGAAACTTCTGGGCCGGGCGTGGTGGCTCACGCTTGTAATCCCAGCACTTTGGGAGGCCGAGGCGGGCGGATCACGAGGTCAGGAGATCGAGACCACGGTGAAACCCCGTCTCTACTAAAAAAAATACAAAAAATTAGCCTGGCGTGGTGGCGGGCGCCTGTAGTCCCAGCTACTCGGCGAGGCTGAGGCAGGAGAATGGCGTGAACCCGGGAGGCGGAGCTTGCAGTGAGCAGAGATCGCGCCACTGCACTCCAGCCTGGGTGACAGAGCAAGACTCCGTCTCATAAAAAAAAAAAAAAAAAAAAAAAAGAAACTTCTGATCTGTGATACGCCCTGATACTCAACTGGAAATGTCCTAAATATGGTCCTCTCCATGACCAGCAATTCCAAATCCAAAGTGGTTCCCATCCAATCCACTTCCATATCTAGAGCTCCTTTTCTGGGCTCTGAGATGCTCCTTGTATGGATTTTTTTTTCTCTAGTTAAGTATAGGGAGGTGGGTTCAACCTCTTCCCACTGCTAAACCAAAGGGGCAAGATGCAATGTCCAAAGAGATTCAGTTACTTGCAAACACCACAAAAATTAATAAGCAAAGAAGTCGAGATTACCTACAAGTCTTTAGATTCCTTCCTATTATTTTTACTGCACAATAACATCCTTAAGTGTCTACTATGTGCAAAATATAGTACTATGCACTTCAGGTATAAGGAAATATTGGTAATTTCAATATAAATTAAAAATCTGAGAGTTTCATAGAAATTCTTTCCAGTCTCAGGTGACCTCACTTAATGTTGGGTCTTTTTAAAATCTGTTTCAGTAAAGAGGGCATATTTAACATCAGTATAACTTTTTGAGGATGCAAAAAAAGGGATCACTGGCCCAAGACAAGGAAAGAAAATATGAATTTATTATACTCTTGCTGTATATCAATGCTGAGGTTATGAAAACAATGCCCCAAAGTATGGCATTCTGGCTTGCTGAGTGCTCTGAACAAAAGCAATTGAAAGGACTCAGAAGCAAGGTCACTCTCTAACATTCTCCTGCCTCCCTGTTTTCCCTTCCAAAGCACAGGGAGAGGTTTTCTCTGAAGTTCCCTTATCTGACTGAGGGACGTTCATCCTGAAGGAACGAAATTGTCTTGGATAATTCCCTGTAATCTATATAAACCAGAGAAGATTAACTCCTACAGCAGGAGAGAAAACAAAAAATTGCCATGCCCCTGGGCATACCGTACCCAGACAGACTTTTCACCTATTCTTTTGACTATTCTTCTAAGGGCTATTTGTTACCTCAGAGACTTTATCTATATAACAAAGACAACTTTTGTTTGCAGTACAGTTCTGCCCCTCACCTTCCCAAAAAATTGCCACCATCTCTCCCAGAGCCCAGAAGAATTTTGTTCCAGGTCATTGTCTGCTCTTCAGGCACACTCATCTCCCCTTGAAATCATTTACTCTTCCTCTAAAATTGCCTGCATCCTCCACTTCTCCCTTTATGAAGATGGGATTCAGGCTTCAATCATCTGGCCCTTTTTAGAGCCTCATATTTTTTTTGTAGCTCCCACCCATGCTTGCATGTCAATAAATTTGTATGCACTTTCTCTTGCTAATCTGTTTACTGTCCGTTTATTTCAGCACTCAATTAATCGAACTTACAGAGTGAAGGTTTAAACTTCCCTATACCAGACTGTTTCCAATGTTTCCAATATATACTTTCATTTAATACACACATACACACACACCCTCTAGAAAGTTACTCTCATTTTATAGCTAACAGAGACTTCAAGACATTAGTAAGTGCAGAGACACGGTTGAAACTAGGTCTTTCAAATTCCATGTCCTTGCCATATTTTCTCAACTCTAGGATATCTAATATTGGAGATTAAAGATTCAATAAAAAATGAAAACTCAGTGCAAAAATCCACTATTATGTTGATGTAAAATACTTATAAAATGGTAAAAGAAAACTAAAGCACCACTGACAACAAAGGAGAAAAAAAAGTTTGTGTTAAGCGGTGGGTGACTCATTAAGCCAGTCCTTGGCTCCTTGAGCTAAATTTCCAAATATAAATGAAACTTGGTTCAGGAAAAGAAAGTCAAAGGTTTCCATCCTTGGGGATAGGTGTAAGGCGGGAGGAGCAACTCTTAGAATGACCTCTAAAAAGACTTTCCAAATTTTCTAAGAATAGAGGGGAAAAAAAAAAAAAACCTGATAGAAACTCCAAAGACATTCTTAAACTTCAGAATCACATGCACTGCTAAGCACCAAATGTAGGCATTTCAAAGTTACCTGTCAATGACAGGATTAATTCATTATACTGTCTTTAAAGTGAGTAATCACACACACATCTGATTCTGCAAAAACCTCTGCATCTACCTGATAACACTACACTGCTCTAGCTCATGTTCTCTTACCATAAGAAACCTCTAATACTCACTGTCCAAGAATTTCAAGTACATAACACATCCTTCATGTTTGTAAGTCCAAACCAGTCTCTAAATAGCTAGAAAGCAAAGAAGAAGAAAAAAATCTCCTGAGTCATGTTTTTCTTGTTAATCTGTAAGCCGGATCTTTCATTTCCCTCAAATGTAATATTCTATGACTTGTCTGAGGAATTTTCCTATAGTATAGTCCTTCTCACAGCTTAAAGGACCTCTGCATGCTAGAGTCCCTACCTCTGTCCCCAGCATTATCTTGCTTTGCTTTCCCCCTGGCATTCCTCTTCCCTCTCTTTCATTCAGGGTCTACAAAACACCATTCTCCTTCATAATGAAAAGGTCTCTGCACATGTAGGTGCCTTCTGTGAGACTCACCACAAATTATAATAGTACACTATGGTTAATCACAAGGTAAATCCAAAGACAAGAACTCAAACTTCAGAAGCACGTGCACTAAAGCACTGCTAGGCACCAAATGGTAATCATTTCAAAGTTATCAATGACAGCATAATTCGTTCATCACTGTACTCCTGGTACATACATATAATGCCTGGCATATGGTAAGCAATCAACATTGACTGAATAAATGAATACAGCAGAGCCTGCAGATGTGAGCTGGAACGAGTCATATCACAAGACAAGCTTATCCACAGAAAAGAGGCACTGACTAATTACTGGAGATGGGAATGCTGGGGCTCAGGACACACCACCCCCAAATAAGACTGCAGGCGACTAGAATATGCCACCCAAAAATATACTTCTTTGGCATATTTTGAGAAACTGCAGACACAAGAGTAACCTTGAAAAACTGTCCTTTTGTGAAAAAAAATCCATGTTTAAAGGAAATCTACATTAGAAAAAGTATCTGTATCAGCAAGAGGGCTGCAACAACTTTTATTACTTGAGCGACTTTTTATCTACACAAGACACCCTTTATTCACCATACATTTCCTCCCTCACCCTCTCATAACTTGTGTTGCCACCCCTCCCAGAAGCCCCAAACCCCTATCACTTTTTGTAGCTCTGGATGCTACATAAGCTTCAATCATGTGACCCTTCTTCAAGTCTCTTATTTTGTGGGACTCCTGTGAGTTCACACAACTTTTACATAATTTCTATGTAATTAAAATGGGTTTTCTCCTGTTAATCTGCCTCTTGTCAATTTAATTTCTAGTGCAGCCAAATAACCTAGAAAGGTAAAGAGAAGCCATTTTTTTTTCCTCTCATACAGGAACGAGAAGCATACATATATCAGGCCAGGTAATAAGCAAATTTTCTAATTCTTCTAAATTGAAGAATTCTTCTAAACGACATAAGTCAGGCCCACTTACTAAGCAAACTTTCTACACTCCTACATTCCATCTAGAATTTCCTAGTTCTGGTCCTGTCAATCTCATTTGAAGGTTTGTATAAAATATTACTGAAATTCCCTGTTGCAAATAATCTATATAACAGTCCCATGAATGTGTAAGCAGACAAAGAGGGTCCCCGGCGACTGTAGGAATTTAATCAACTTGAATAACCAGCCTGTTTACAATCTCCTACCTTGCCACCTGTTTTTTCCCAAACCCTGTGAGGAATGAGCTCACCTAGTCAGTTGGAGCCAGCTCCTGACAGACCCTGGCAACATGCAGATGAACCCAAGTGAACTTTCCTCATTATCACGCTGAAGTCAGCACCCTGGGGGGGAACTATAGCTTCATTACCATAACACGTGACCTACCTGCTGGCATAGGGACTCACTGCATCTGCACCACTGGGACCCCTCCTCTACATGTGATGTCACACCCTCTCCCCTCTCCATCACCCCATAAATCCTCCCTGTCACTTTCCCTAGAGGCGACAATAAGCATTCTCCTTATTTGTGACAAGTATTCTCCTTATTTGTGACAAGTAGTAAAACTCCTACTGATCAAAACCGCATTCTCTTGAACAGTTGTTTATTATTCACCAGCCAACTAATCCTGGTTTTGAAGTTTTGGGGGGGTAACAAATGGTTCAGGTATGCTGCATATCCTTACCATCACAGATTGAAGCTTTTCTCAATCTTTTTGGATTAACAGCACTTTAGTATTAAAATAAATTATTCATATATCTCTATGGGCACACAAATCTGAAGGTATACCCTTTCCATTAAAGTTTAAAAATGCCAAGAATTCTAAATTTTAAGTCTCTTCCTACTTTTTATAGAATTCCAGAGCTAAAACAACATTAAGCATTCATGTAATCCAGAAAAAAGAAATGAGATACTTTATGAGAAACAGCTAGCAAAGAACAATGGATATAGTTAGTCCTAGGTAAATGATGGTTTCCATCCTCCCTTGCCGCAGAGTCCTTTTCCCTACCTGTCACCCAACCTTTCAACCGTATCTGCATCATGTTTATGACCCTTAAGAGTATTCCCCATCTGAGCCAGGCGCAGTGGCTCACGCTTGTAATCCCAGCACTTTGGGAGGCCAAGATGGGTGGATCACAAGGTCAGGAGTTCGAAACCAGCCTGGCCAATATGGTGAAACCCTGTCTCTACTAAAAATACAAAAATTAGCCAGGCATGGTGGCAGGCACCTATAGTCCCAGCTACTCTGGAGGCTGAGGCAGGAGAATCGCTTGAACCCGGGAGGTGGAGGTTGCAGTGAGTCGAGATCGTGCCACTGCACTCCAGCCTGGGCGACAGAGACTCCACCTCAAAAAACAAAAGGGTGCAGTGGCTCACGCCTGTAATCCCAACACTTTGCGAGGCCGAGGCAAGCAGATCACCTTAGGTCAGGAGTTCGAGACCAACCTGACCAACATGGTGAAACCCCATCTCTACCAAAAATACAAAATTAGCCAGGCGTGGTGGCACATGCCTGTAATCCCTGTAATCGGGAGGCTGAGGCAGGAGAATAGCTTGAACCCAGAAGACGGAGGTTGCAGTGAGCTGAGACTGCGCCATTGTACTCCAACCTGCGCAACAAGAGCAAATCTGTCTCAAAAAAAAATTTTTTTAATTAAAATGTAAAAGAGTATTCCCCATCCCTATTAATTAGTAGATAAAAGAAATGCATCATGAGTAGAAACTCTAAATGTATTTCTCCCAAAAAATATTGTTACTCAGCACCATAAGCTAAGTTCATATCGAGTTAAATACATTTCTAAATAAGAACACAGCACCAGGAAACATGGTTTCTATGGGAACATGTATTTTCAGTTCCAAAAACCCAACTTGCAAAATCTTTTGGAACAGTCTGTTTTTAAATTAGAGTGCCTATATTCTGGAAAACAAATAGGTAAACAAAACTTTTATGAATCAAATCATATCCTTGAATCACTACGTCTGCAGTTTAAATAAAATATGTATTTAACTTGTTGTTAATGCTAATAATCAGAGTCCTATTATAGCTCTCTTGTCCAATTCTTTATGCATCTCTAGGTTCTGTACTTGTTTGCCTAATTAGCTTATAATCCAAAAATAAACTCCCTTATACTAATAAAACAAAATAAACGTGCTTTAAGTAGAACTCTGAAACTGGAATACTATATAATTCCTAGCAGTTGTATTTGTCACAATTCCTTAAAGCAAATACAGTTTTTGGTCATGCTAATTACTTATATAGTATGTCCTGTGGTCTCTTGGAAACTCCATTCATCTAGATACAATAAAGTACATACTCTACACCACTTCAAAAGAGCTACTGGCAGGAATGTCCCAAGCTACAGCACTTCTGCAAACTGCTCTGCCATCCAGTGGGCTCCATTCACAACCTCTCCAACAAGAACCGAATCTCTCAGAGTCTTGCGGCTTCTGGAGGGCCTCTCCCAAATTTATTTCTTACTTTAGAGTTCTCTTTACCCTTTAGCAGCCAATCATCTGTTCCTAGTCAATACTTCTTTATATCAAATCTCCTTTGTTCTACTTTTTGTCCTTTCTTTGTCCTCACTGGACCCTGATACAAATTCCTTGAAAACAATTTTTGTATACTAACAGTGTATTAATAATATAATTCTATTGTTTTAAGAGAAAAAAAAGGGCCAGGCATGGTGGCTCACGCCTGTAATCCAAGCACTTTGGGAGGCAGAGGCGGAGGCGGATGGATCACAAGGTCAGGAGATTGAGACCATCCTGGCTAACACGGTGAAACCCTATCTCAACTAAAAATACAAAAAATTAGCCGGACGTGGTGGCGGGCGCCTGTGGTCCCAGCTACTGGGGAGGCTGAGGTAGGAGAATGGTGTGAACCTTGGAGGCGGAGCTTGCAGTGAGCCACGATCACGCCACGGCACTCCAGCCTGGGTGACAGAGCGAGACTCTATTTCAAAAAAAAAAAAGAATTAGGGGAAAAAGTTAACCATATATGCTGAGCATTACCATAGAACTACTATTTACTGAACACTTATTAAAAGGATATAAGGGGCCGGGCACAATGGCTCATGCCTGTAATCCCAGCACTTTGGGAGCTTTACGCGGGTAGATCACCTGAGGTCAGGAGATCAAGACCAGCCTGACCAATATGGTGAAACCCCATCTCTACTAAAAATACAAAAATTAGCCGGGCGTGGTGGCTTGGTGTGTAGTCCAGCCTACTCAGGAGGCTGACAGAAGAACTGCTTGAACCAGGGAGACGGAGGCTGCAGTGAGCCGAGATCGTGCCACTTCACTCCTACACTCCAGCCTGGACAACAGAGTGAGACTCCGTCTCAAGGAAAAAAAAAAAAAAAAAATACACACACACACACACACACACACACACACACACACATATGGCACTGGAGATTTCATTAAGGTATAATTGATTAAATCATTGGCTATTGGTGAATGAGCTCAATCTGCAGCCCCTCCTCCCTCCCCGGATGCTGGAGTGGGGTTGAAAGTTCTTGCCCTCTAACTACAGTGGTAAAGAGTACCCACCCTGAAGCAGAAGCTACACAGCCTCTCCTCCCCGAACACCCAGATCCACGCCACTCATCTGATTAGCACAGACTAGAGAGTAAATTCCAAAGGCTTTAGGGGCTCCATGCCAGGAACAAGGGAAAAAGACCGAATATTTATTATTATATCACACTCAGCCAAATAAAACCATGTGTAGATAACAGAAGGCACTAAATCATTTAAGATTTGTCCTTGCTCATAGACTTCTCTTTACTTGGAATAACACTTTGACCTGCCTACAAATCTTCAACAGTTTATTTCAGCTATTACCTCCTTTATAAGATCTTTCCTAGTCTTCCTAGATCCTCTTAGTTCTACCTACAAATACTTTATTTAACTTGTCTGTGCACCTCTGACTCTAGCCACTACCAATTTAAAAGCTTTTTGTATGTTATCTATTTCTCAATCTGCTTAAAACAAAGAATACATAAATGAACGGTCATGATACTGAGTGATGACTGTCTAAGCAGAAATGTACACATGCAATTGAAAGCCTAAAACTAGAATTTATGTGAAGATGTAACATTACACTTATTTTCAATACACATACTTGATAGTAATGAACATATATGACTCGGAAAATATATACTCTCTCAAAGATAAAGCTTGCAAAGAAATCAGAAAATCAAAGACAAACCTTGGAAAATTCCTACAGATAAGCAGAAACACACACTAGCAATAAAGCAATACTCAGAATACAATTATTACTTCAGTATAAGAATACTATTTCACAATGTCTACAAAAGCAGTTACCACGCTGCATAGTATGTCCCTCTCTTGATTGCCCAGGCACTCAAATATGTACACAAGGCAAAGTACTCACAAGTTCTGATATTTATTTGGCACTAACTTAAAGGTAAGCTATAATTGTTACCCCTTATTCACAGCAAGTGTATCCTACTCTACACTAAATCACACAACCTGTTCAGTTCAACACGGAAATATTGGTATTTACTAAGCTATAGCTTAAGAAAACAAAAATTAAAAAAAAAAAAACACTTGGGAGCATATCTGTTAGAGTTTTACAATAAAAAGACCAAAAATACCACTCACTCTACAATAATGGTTATTAATTAGGTATCAAGTCAGAAATGTAGTATGGTTGACAACAGAAATAAAATTTACTCCCAAAAGCTTAACATATTACAATATCCTGAAATACATATACCGATTTCCTTAGTTGAAGCCACAAATGCCAAATTAGCTTCTGCAAAACACTGCCATTTGTCAAATTAAGCTAACCTTGTTATTCTGAATTTCTCCAGTTTTGTAGTTTTGGTTACCTTTAAGTTACTAGTTGGTTTTTCATCTTATTACATAAGAGCTACCCCACAGAACATAATAAATGTATGCCTAGTTTATATTTAAACAAGTTTCAGTAAAACCATAATAAAAATATTTTAATTTGGCTGAGCACAGTGGCTCATGCCTGTAATGCCAATGCTTTGGAAGGCCAAAGTGAAAGGCTTGCTTAACACCAGGAATTCAAGACCAGCCTGGGAAACAGAGCGAGACCCCATCTCTACAAAAAAAAAAAAAAAAAAAAACCAACTAAAAAATAGCTGGGTGGATGGTACACACCTGTAGTCCCAGCTACTTGGGAGGCTGAGGAGGGAGGATAGTGTGGGCCCCGGAGTTTGAGGCTGAAGCAAGCTATGATTATGCCACTGCACTCCAGCCTGGGCAACAGAGCAAGACTCTGTCTCAAAAATATATTTTTTAATTCAAGGGCGAGAGTTCCTGACACCTGTTTTTCTTTAAAATGTCCCAATTGAAGAATTTAAAAAGTATACACACTGTTGTCAGGTAGAGTATTAATGGGAAGGAGAAACTGTTCAATAAGGTCGCTGGTTCTCCAGAGGGGAAAAATAAATTCTGACATCTACTCAAACAACATGCAAAAATCAAACCCAAGTGGAATGAAACTTAAACCCTGAATGAAGACAAATTAAGAAAACATTTAGAGGGCAATAAATGAGACTATCTTTGTGAAACAGGACACGGAAGTTCAAATATTAAAGGAATCTAATTATATATGAAACTAAATTAAAAATAAAAATGTCTATTCATGAAAGAACATAAAGAGAATAAAAAGACATCATGAAAACAGAAAATATTTGCAAAACATATACAGTAGTTTCCCCTTATCTCTTGTTTCACTTTTTGAAGTTCAGTTACCAATGGTCAAATGTAGTCCAAAAATATGAAAAGTTCCAGAAACGATGTTTTAAATTGGGCACTATTCTGAATGAGTGCTGTGCATAATGAAATCTCACTCCATGCCACCCACAACATGCATCTTCCCTTTGTCCAACATATCCACACTGTGTACACTACCCACTTAGTAGTCAGCAGCCATCTCAGTTATCAGGTATTTTGAAAAAGACTACATTCACACAACATTATATTATCATAGTTGTTCTATTTCATTACTAGTTATTGTTGTTAGTCTCTACTAATTTATAAATTACCTAATTTATAAATTCAACTTTATCACAGGTAGGTATATATAGGAAAAAAATTATATGTACTATATGGTTATATAGTGCCTAATTTATAAATTAAAATTTATCACAGGTATGTATAGATAAGAAAAACTATATATACCATATTCTATATAGTATTGAACCATACTATATACGGTATACCATTTCAAATATTTTGAAAACATATACAGTATGTTATGTGAATGTAGTCTCTTTCAAAATATACTCTATATATGGTTAAATACTAGCCACAGTTTCAGGCATCCACTGGGGGTCTTGGAACACATTCCATGAGAGTAAAGGTGGGCTACTGTAAACAGAAAAACAAAAGTAGTATCTAAACCATAAAGAACTACCTCAAATCATAAAGAAAAAGATAAATAGCCCAAAAGAAAAAACAGGCAGGAGAAACAAATGTCAATTTCACAGAAAAGAATCACAGTGGACCATAAATATATAAAAAGATATATAAACAAATAGTTTAACTGTAGAATGGTTAAGCTGTAATATATCTAGAAGTATAAATAAACAATAACACAACATTTTTAACAAAATAAGAAGTGCAACAACTAAAATCATACTTAGTAGTAAGACTGCTTTCCATATAAAATCGGGAACAAGACAAAGATATCTCTCATTACCACTTCTATTAAACATTTTAGAGAAGACCCCAAAAAGTACAATTTTTAAAATGAATAAAGGTGGTAAATAAAGTTATTAGAATAAGTGAATTTCGCAAAGTCGCAGATACAAGCTTCATACAGAAAAATCAACCACATTCTATATACCAGCAAAAAACAATTGGAATAAAAACTAAAAACTGCTGGCAGGGCGCAGTGGTTCACAACTGTAATCCCAGCAGTTTGGGAGGCCGAGGCCAGTGCATCATGCTGTCCAGAGATCAAGACTATCCTGGCTATAACACAGTGAAACTCCATCTCTACTAAAAATACAAAAAATTAGCCGGGTGTGGTGGCACGCACCTGTAGTCCCAGCTACTAGGGAGGCTGAGGCAGGAGAATCGCTTGAACCTGGGAGGCGGAGGTTGCAGTGAAAGTGAGACTGTGTCTCAAAAAAATAAAAATAAAAATAAAAAATACCATTTACAATAGCATCAAAAAAGTAAACTCTAACAAAAGATAGGCAAAGACCTTTAAACTGTTAAAAAATAAAATCTAAATAAATGGAGAAATATATGTGTTCTTGGATTGAAAGGCTAAAATACTGTAAAGATGTCCAAACAGCCAGAATGAATCTATATATCCAACACAATCCCACTCAAAAATTCCAGAAGGCTCTTTGTCCAACTGTTCAAAGTGCCTCAGAATTGTATTTGGAAATGCAAAAAATTCTAGAATAGCCAAAACAAATTTCTAACAAGAACAAAGTTGAAGAATTTACATTTACCCAGTTCAAGGCACATTTCAAAGCCACAGTAATCAAGAAAGTACGGCACAGTATAAGGATAGAAAGGAACTGAGTTCAAAAACGAACCCATTCATACATGGTCAATTAATTTTCCATAAAGGTACCAATATAATTCAATGATGAAAGGACAGCTTTTTCAAAAATAGGTGCTGGGACTAGATATCCACATGCAATAAATGAACCTTGACTTAGTGACACCTCAGAACACACACAGAAATGAATTCCAAATGGATCATAAACCTAAAATGACAAAACTTCTAGAACAAAACACATGGAGAAAAAATTTACAAACTACGTTTCAAGAAAATGGTTAAAGTAGCCGGGCGTGGTGGCTCACGCCTGTAATCCCAGCACTTTGGGAGGCCAAGGTGGGCGGATCACCTGAGGTCACGAGTTCGAGACCAGGCTGGCCAACACGGTGAAACCCTGTCTCTACTAAAAATACAAAAATTAGCTGGGCGTGGTGGTGCATGCCTGTAATCCCAGCTACTCAGGAGGCTGAGGCAGGAGAATCGCTTGAACCTGGGAGGTGGAGGCTGCAGTGAATGAGATCATGCCATTGCACTCTAGCCTGGGCAACAAGAGTAAAACTCCGTCACAAAAAAAAAAAAAAGAAAGAAAGAAAAAGAAAAACGTTAAAGTACTAACCATAAAAGTAAATTAAACAATCAATATTAAAATACTTCAACTTCAAAGAAACTGTTAAGAAAATGCAAATACAAGCCACACATTGGGAGAAAGTATTTGTAATTACATATACAGGATAAAAGACACCCAAAATATAAAGAATTCCTACAACTCAACAGCAAGAAGATAACCCAACTAAGAAACTAGGAAATAATCTTCACATGTTAAAAAGAAGACATAAAAATGGTCAATAAGGAAAAGACAGAGGCCCTGGGTTACTAGTAGCTCTCTAGCAACAACCCCTGCCTGCCTCCCACACCTCCCTCTCCCCGACCATAAAAGACGCCCCTGCTTAGAAGCTTAAGGCAGAACAGCATCAGCACTCAGGAAAAGGAGGAGGGGGAAGGGAGGGGAGAAGAGGAGAGTGGAGAAAGAGAGGGAGTAGGGTGGCGGTGGGGATGGAGGCCGTGGCCCTAAAGTGGTTAGTCAGCCCTCTTGCTTTAGACAGCAAACCGAGAGAATTCTACCCCTTCTTCTGCTCATGCAAGAAATGCTTGGAAGAGCATTTACTTTCATTCAAAAGCTGCAGACCTGGCCGGGTGCGGTGGCTCACGCCTGTAATCCCAGCACTTTGGGAGGCTGAGGCAGGTGGATCACCTGAGGTCAGAAGTTCAAGACTCGCCTGGACAACATGGCAAAACCCCATCTCCAGGAAAAATACAAAAATGAGACGGGTGTGGTGGCAGGCGCCTGTAGTCCCAGCTACTCAGGAGGTTGGGGCAGGAAAATCGCTCGAACCCGGGAGGCGAGGGCTGCCGTGAGCTGAGATCACGCCACTGCACTCCAGCCTGGGCAACAAGAGCGAAGCTCTGTCTCAAAACAACAACAACAATAACGACAACAACAACAACAACAAAACTGCAGACCCTAGGAGGCCGAGGCAGGAAGATCACTTGAGGCCAGGAGTTCAAGACCAGCCTGGCCAACATGGCAAAACCCCGTCATAAAAATTAGCCAGGCCTGGTGGCGTGCATCTGTAGTCCCAACTACATGGGAGGCTGAGGCACGACAATCACTTGAACCCAGGAGGCAGAGGTTGCAGTGAGCCAGATTGCACCACTGCACTCCAGCCTGGGTTACAGTAAGACCTTTGTCTCAAAAATAACAACAACAACAACAACAACAACAACAAAAAACTACAGACCCTAAGGTTTGCCTAAGCCAACACCAAGACGAACAAAAATAAAGTAATGGCAAACCCCACCAATGTTCACACAGCCCTAGGACCACACCTCCTAGCACAGGACCCCATGACCTGAGGGAGCAGCTCTGATCTCTGTAACCCCAAAGGCCTGAAACCCATACCCACTTTACACCATAGAAACCACAGAGCTGACCAGGGTCATCTTATATGCTGCTTTCAGCTACTCTGCTACAGTTCCACACGCTCAGGTACACTGGTGCTCTCCTGGCGCCACCCAGCAAGAATGGAAATACTGTCAGTTCTGTAAGTTCCACTGTTCTAAGTGACTTCAATTCCTGCCTCACTTGGGAAGAAGCCTAGAAGCCAGTTCTGCGAATCTGCATGATGCTACCAAAATTGGTAGAGAGAGTGTCCACTGACCCCAGGAGGCCTGCGCAGAGCTGTTTCTGATAGACACAGTAGACAAATTCCCAGGCAGGCAGGGACAGTAGACAAATTCCCAGGCAGGCAGGGACAGTAGACAAATTCCTAGGCAGGCGCCACAGTAGACCAATTCCTAGGCAGGCAGGGACAGGTCCCTGGTGAAACCCGACCTTCAAACCAGACAGTTTAAAGCCTACCAAGCTGCCGGTTCTAGATATAGATAGAGTCCACAGCTGGAGTGAAAACTTTTCTTTTTGCCTACTCTTTCCCAATTGGTTCTTTCTGAATAATGCTTTTAAACCAAACGAATGTTGCCTTTTCCAAGGCTACCTCCAGCCCACATCTCATTCCAAACCTAAAAAAACCCTGGACTCAACTACAAAGATGGCTACCAGCTTTTGGGGCCCCTCTCACACAGAGGGCTATCCACTTCATGTCCCCTCTCATTGTCAAGAGCTTTTCTGTTGCTCAATAAAATTCCTCTCTACCTTCCTCACTCTCTGGTGTCCACGTACCTCATTATTCTTAGTCACAGGAGAAAAACCCAGAACTCGCCAAACAGTGGGAACTCGCCAAGCGGCTGTAACACGCACCTGGCCAGCTCCTGGAGCTGCAGGCAGTGGGCATGAAAAGAGCTGTTACACACTCCCATTTGCTGGACTATGGAAGTGATGAGCTGCGACCCCTCTGGGGGCCCAAACCTCAGGACCCCCCAAACCAGAACCATAATACACCCCCATTCACAAAGCCGTGAGCGGCAAGAACAAACAAGCTCTAACACACCCCCATTCACGGAGCTGTGAGTGGCAGGAACAAGAGAGGGCTGTGGCATTCCCTGGTGGCTCAGACCTCGGGACTCCCCAGGCAGAAGCTATGACACCCCCTTGGGATTCCACGGTTGCTGCCGTCTCCGAGTTTCTGGGTTCTACCACGTTCCCCTCGTCTGAATACTGGAGTCCAGCTGTGGAAGCCACATGCGGTATACCCGGTCCCGCCATGGGCTGAGCACAGAGTGGCAGTGGTCGTGGGATCTGGACTGGGGATCAGCCGAGAGCAGCCTGCTGGGCCGAGCAGGCAGAGCGAGCCCAGTGAGTGCAAGCAAAGCCTTGGCAGAGGCACTGCTGGCCTTAGAGGTTTCTTGCTGGTGAAGTGGCACCGATAAAATCTTGTGTCACTTCTTCCCTCCAAAAATTGAGGATTTTAAACCTTAGGTAGTGGACCATTTCTTGTTTCCTTTCTTCTGTGCTCATCCTCAGCCCTGCCCAGCTCCAAAGCCTTTCTCCAAAGCCCCATGGGAAAATTTCAGGGCATTCTTGATCAGACACCCAGATCCAGCCCAGAGGCCTCACACGAAGACAAAGAAAACCCCAGAACTTCAGTCCAGTGTTTCTGTAGCTCCGCCTTAACTGAGACATTTGATTATGCATGTATTCTGGCATGAATTAAGACACAAGACTTTTGTATATGTGAATGCACAGTTGGTTTGCACATTGGTGTTACCATAACAAGCCCTGGCCATTAATGGTACATCATTCCCGGGTCCTCTCTGCACACCCCTCCCCAATACATCTATCCCACTTCCGTGAGGATGTAGCTCCCAGCTCTGCAGACAATTCTGCCCTGATGACCTAATGACCTCTCACCACACACCACCCATTTCCAGACTGAACAGCAACAACAAAAACCCAACAGACATAGTGGGGTTTTTCCAATTCATTTTCCTCTTCTTCCCTGTCTTCAGACAGATGAAAAACTGTAAAAAAAAAAAAAAAAAAAAAAAAAGTATCTTTCTGCCCAATTTCTGTCCAATTTACTTACCTCACCACAGTTCATCCCACCCCCCTGCAACTGCACCATGTTCTTTTCAAACTTCCAACCCATCTAAAATGTGAAATTATTTTTGTACACTGTGTAATAAAATATGCATCATAAAGATTTCTCATGTATGTGTGCAATTAATTGTTAGAGATAAATTTAATATTTACTTTGAGGCATGATGAAACGAGTTCCCATTTTTCAGCAATGTACCTTTTTATCAGGTGTTAGTTTAAACAAGCAAACAAAAAAAATTGTGCAATCTCAATTTGTTTTGTGAACATATTAGCACTTGGTCCTGCAGTGTTTTACCATTAGCTACATCTCTGACATTTTTGCCATTTTAAGACTTGGAAGAATACAGCTATTGTGATTGCTATCATGTAGGAATGTTAAAACTGGATAATGTATGAGAAGCAATGTTAAAAAAATCATCCTCAAACTTGCCAACAAGCACATGAAAGACGTCCAAAATCATTAGTCATTAGGGAAATATACAATTACTACCACAATGAGGTACACTACATATTCACTGAATGGCTAAAACATAAAATATTAAAAATGCCAGGTATTGGCAAAAATGTAGACCACCTGAAATTCTCCTATATTGCTAACGAGAATGTACAATGATACAATCAATTTGGATAACAATTTAGTATTATAACAATTCTACACCTATGTATTTGCCCAAGAAATATAGAAATGTGTCTCAAAGACCTGCTTACAAATGTACACATAACATTATAGATGGGTCAAAAACTGGAAAAAAAACAAAAGTACATCAAAAGGTACATGAATACACAGATGTGAGAATATTTATATAATATTACTTCATAGTAAAAAGAAACATATTGATACATGCAATAAAACATGGCTGAATCTCAAAAGCATTTTGCTAAGCAAAAGCAGTCAGATGCGAGAAAAAAAAAAAAATCGGTATAAACAAACCTATGTGAAGACCCAGAACAGCCAAAACTGATCTACAGTAATAAAAATCAGATCAACAGTTGCCTGAAATAATGAGGGTGTTGATAATAACGAGAAAGGTGATACAGGACAAATTTTGTGGAGTGACAGAAATGTTCTGTATGGCCAAATTCATCAAATTATACACTTTCAGTGTAAATCATACCACAATAACATTAACCTGAAAAAAGTCAAGACAGCAGTAATGTGGGGGCAGGGGGTGGTGTAGAAAAGAGGGACAGTATGAATGAGGAACAAATTTCCAGGACAATAAGATATTCTATTTCATGTCTAAAACAGCACAAAGAATAGTAATCTTAATATATTTAAGTTGCACCTAAGTTTTCATATGCTATGGTTGGCCCCTCCCAAAAAAATCCTATAGGAATTATTCATACACAAATACACACACACACACCCCAAAAAAAAAAAAAAAAAAAAAAAACCAGCCAGAAAGAAACAAGAAGATTACAACTTTAGCACATACAATCATTTTCCAACTCCCTAATGCATCAATTCAACTTATTTGCGCCCCCAGGAGTAAGAGGGGCAAGTATCGCACCTAGCCACCTGAAGCTTTGGGTTTCCATAGAGATGCTGGCCAGAAAAGCCTGAGGGAGGAGACAGCTCCTCTACAAGGAAACATGTTGCTGCATTGATGGAGAGAAACACCTGAAACAAAAAAAACAATGTCTGTTCAAAGACCCTGCTTCCATATTAAATTTGGTGTATTGTGATAATTCAATCCCTAAAGGACCCTGCAGTCAATTTACACAGTGCTCAAGGCACTTTCATCTTTAAGAATACTAATTAACTTCAAGCAGTGATCCTCAAACATTAAGTGCAGAAGAATAATCTGAGATTCTTGTTAAACATGCTTTAGCCCAACCCTCAACATCTTGAAACAATAGGTCTAGGGTGAGGCACAGAAGTCTGCACTTTTAGCAAGCACTACAGATAATTAAGACAGTCCACAAAAACCATATTATAAGAAACTCTGATCTAAACCTATAGTAACAAGACTAAGGAAAATATTGCTGGGCATTTAAAATATCCAGCAGTTCAGAGAACCAAAAACTAAAAATAAAGCAGATGGTCTGTACTGAAGCAGAGTTAATCAAGGGGCAAAAAAGAGAAAAACTGAAAAATTACTTATTACATACATAAAACAAGATGTCATGACAAGGATGATGTCCTTGGAAATTAATTAAAGTCTGCCAAAATAAATGCAAGGCCTCATCCTTTTATAAATTCAACTTTCACATCATCTACTTGCTCACATTATATAGTGATATTCCTAAACTCACTTTCACAAGCCAAATTTGGTCCTTCATACATAATAAAAGTCAGTGATTATATTGTAGGAAAAACATAGGCCACTGATGCAGGTCAGTGCTTAAAGCAATTCTATGACATTAGAGAGTAAAATTATGCCACTGTCAGGAGAAGAAAGACCCTGTAGCCACCCTACTCTAAGCACATAAGGGAAGAAATCAATTGTGGAGTGGCCTCTGGAGAAGGAAATTAGTGAGGGCCACTAATACAAAAAAAAAGTATCCTGCCTGACTTCATAGTTCCTAGGATGATAGAGAAGAGACTGACAAACTACCGGCACCCCTCCACCACCACACCCAGGATACCTAGGGTGAAAGCTTAAACAAAGGTCACCAGTACCCAAAGAAAAAATACATGCAAGCATCACAATTGAAAATACTACAGTATCTTTTAGTTAAACAGAACCTACTTTGTAAATCTGCACAACTAACACATGTAAATATTTCAGAAATGCATGAGATACAAAAGCAGGTAACTGCCTTTTTAGATCAGCAACAACACCAACAAAATACTCATTGTCATCACTTCTAATCAATATTTATTGGAAGTATTTGCTAGTACAGGAAAAAAATGAAAGTACAGGCACAAAAACTGAAATTATACATAAAACTTTTTAATCATGATGTAGCAGGAGGAGCCGCAGACAAAAACTCCTCAGACACCGAGTTAAAGGAGGAAGGGGTTTATTCGGCCGGGGGCATCAGCAAGACAGCAAGACTCCTGTCTCAAGAGCCGAGCTCCCGGAGTGAGCAATTCCTGTCCCTTTTAAGGGCTCCCAACTCTAAGAGGGTGCGTGTGAGAGGGTCATGATCGAATGAGCAAGCAGTGGGTATATGACTGGGGGCTGCATGCACCGGTAATTACATCAGAACAAAACAGTATAGGGATTTTCACAGTGTCTGTGCAATGTCTAACTGATAACATAACTGATTAGGTCAGGGGTCGATCTTTAACTACCAGGCCCAGGTTGTAGCCCTGGACTGTCTGCTTGTGGATTTCATTTCTGCCCCCATTTCTTTGGGGGCAGAAATTGGGCATAAGACAATATGAGGGGTGGTCTCCTCCCTTAATGATATGATCTTTTACACAGAAAGTACAAAATTGTCTCTGGAAAAGGTATTAGAAACATTTAGCAAGGTGGCTAGATATAAAATTAATATACAAAAGACCACTGCATTTGCATACACCAATAACACATTTTTAAAAGCACTGCCATACAACAGTTATCAGAAATTATCAACTACCTGAAACAAAAGATGTACAATAATTTTGTGTTAAATTATAAACCATACAAGAGATATTAAACATGACCTAATAAAAACAGAAGTATATCCTGCTCATCCTGTATCATAAAGATGTTAATAATCCCAAATTGATCTACAGATTCAATCAAATTAATCAAAAAGACAGAGGATTTGAGAGAATTTGGTATGATCATTCTAAAATTTCTAAGGAAAAGTCAAGTGTTACTTCTGAAAAAAAGGAACAAAGGCAAAGAACTTTCTTTTCCAGTATGAGAGATTATTCTAAAGCAACAACAATGAACACAGGATGATATTCACAAAATGAATGATGAAAAAGAATGAGTCAAGGAAAGGGAAAAAAAATTTTGCATTAAGCTTTTGTATATATGACAAAGATGGCATATCAATTCAGTAGAAGAGAGCATTAACTTTTCAATAAAGCGAGGATAACAAAAGAAATTTTTTAAATCATTTACAGGTTGCACATCCCAAAACTCCAAGCCAGAAATAAGAAATGCTCCACAATTTGAAAACTCCAAATTTTTTGAGCACCAACAAGATGTTGAAAGGAAATGCTCACTGGCTTATTTCAGATTTCAGATTTTCAAATTTAGGATATTTACCCAACCCAGGTAAGCAAAATACAAATATTCCAAAATCTGAAGGAAAAAAAAGGTCCAAAATCTAAAACACTTCTGATCCCAAGCATTTTGGATATGAGAGACTCAATCTGTATATGATGAAAATAAAACTGTATCCCTACCTCGCACCACATACAAAACTCAAGCACAGATGAAAAAGGGTCTAAAATGTTGCAAATATAATTTTAAAACTCTCAGTTAAAAATACAGACGACTACCTTCTAGATATTGTAGCAGGGAAAAGTTCTTAAAATTTTTAAGTTAAAACAACTAACATTAAAAAAAATACCTTCAGCCATTCATATAGATGCAACAAATCAACAGGAAGATGAACAGAGGATTCAAGATGACAATCTCAAATGAAAGTAAAGGGATAGGATAAGGGATATAGGTTATTATCGAAGTTCCAGCTTTTGTTTTAAATAGGGGGTTCGTGTGTGTTTATTATTTAAAATAAGCAATTTAACAAATAAATGAAAACATATTTGCAGGAAGAGCTGATCATGAGACAATTGGTAAAATTAATTCAATTATGTGTACTTTAGAACCAAACTAAAAATATATATTATTAAAAACAAACTCTTTGTAAACTACCTGACCACATATAAGGGTAGTAAATACAGAACTGGCATTACAAAAATAATAATCTAGATAATCAAATTAAAAAGTTACCACAGCATACAGGACAAAAAGGGAGAGAAGAAACATTTGAAGCCAGGAAGAAAGATAAGTGACGTATAAAATCCAAATAATGTAGTTTTAAATGAAGATGAGGAAAAGAGTTGAAGAAAAATTCCTGAGAACACAGATTTCAGATGTAAAATCCTAGGCAGGATCATTAAAAAGGTACACACATAAACACATGCGAGTGAAATTTATGAACTCTTAAAAACAAAGAGTAAAATCTTACAAGGTAACACAGAGAGTTAACTTACCTGAAAAAAAAAAAGCAGAGTGACATTAAACTATCAAAAAGCATTATACAACAGACCAAAAAACACAGTTAAAATTAAATAGTTAATTTAAAAAAACTAGCTACTAATAATGCATCTGCAACACTAAGAAAACTCATCACCTAGAATTACAATTCTATATTATCCCAGCAAAACTAGGTATACCATAAGAAAAAACATGGTAAAATGTCTTACCTAATTTGGGGCAAATAGGTGGAAAAAAAGTTAATTTTTTATATTATCGAAAAAAGCTATTAATGTTTTATATCATCAAAATTTTATATTATAAAAATATATTTGTTTAAAATTAAAAGAGCCAAAATTGAAAAGAAAACTTTAAAGACAAGGGTAGGGGTGGTGATACAATGTCTATCCATCAAAACTGAATGGAGAAAACAAGACTAATAAATGGATAATCAGATGACAATAAAAAGATTAAATTTATCAGTTATCACCATATGTGCATGGTTAAATTCAAAAAGACAAAAACATAAGTTTGGATTGGATCCATTAGAAATACAAAGAGAAACTGCCCAGCACTTTGGGAGGCCAAGGCAGGCTGATCACTTGGGGTCAGGAGTTTAAGACCAGCCTGGCCAACAGGACAAAACCCTGTCTCTAGTAAAATTACAAAAAGTAGCTGGGCGTGGTGGTGTACACCTGTAGTCCCAGCTATTTGGAAGGCTGAGGCAGGAGAGTTGCTTGAACCTGGGAGGCAGAAGTTGCAGTGAGCTGACACTGCACCATTGCACTCCACCCTGGGTGAGAGCGCAAAACCCCGTCTCAAAAGAAAAAGCAAGAAATAAGATCAGCATCTGGCAAACACTACTGACAACAAAACAAGCAGGGATAAAAAAATGGCATGTCTAGCTTCCTTCCCTTCCTCCCTCCCTCCCTCCCTCTCTCTCTTTCTTTCTTTCTTTCTTTCTTTCTTTCTTTCCCCTCTCTGGCCCAGGCTACAATCTACTCGCCTTGCTGCTGCCCGCGCCGCGGACTGCCTGGGACTGCCGGCGCCCGCCACCTCTACCTGCCTTTTCTCCTTTCGCTGCAGGCACGCGTTCGCCATCTTGGCCACGCTGGTCGCCAGCTCCTGACGCCGAGTGCTCTGCCCGCCTCAGCCTCCCGAGGTACTGGGACTACAGACGGAGTCTCGCTCACCCAGTGCTCGGTGTTGCCCGGGCTGGAGGGCGGTGGCGTGGTCTGGCCTCGCGGCAGCCTCTACCCCCCGGCCGCCTGCCTTGGCCTGCCAGGGTGCTGGGATTGCAGCCCCTGCCCGGCCGCCGCCCCATCTGGAAGGTGGGGAGCGCCTCTGCCCGGCCGCCCCGTCTGGGAGGTGAGGAGCACCTCCGCCCGGCCACCCACCGCCTGGGAAGTGAGGAGCGCCTCCGCCCGGCCACCCACCGTCTGGGAAGTGAGGAGCGCCTCCGCCCGGCCACCCACCGTCTGGGAAGTGAGGAGCGCCTCCGCCCGGCCACCCACCGTCTGGGAAGTGAGGAGCGCCTCCGCCCGGCCACCCACCGTCTGGGAAGTGAGGAGCGCCTCCGCCCGGCCACCCACCGTCTGGGAAGTGAGGAGCGCCTCCGCCCGGCCACCCACCGTCTGGGAAGTGAGGAGCGCCTCCGCCCGGCCACCCACCGTCTGGGAAGTGAGGAGCGCCTCCGCCCGGCCACCCACCGTCTGGGAAGTGAGGAGCGCCTCCGCCCGGCCGCCCCGTCTGGGAAGTGAGGAGCGCCTCCGCCCGGCCACCCATCGTCTGGGAAGTGAGGAGCGCCTCTGCCCGGCCACCCATCGTCTGGGAAGTGAGGAGCGCCTCTGCCCGGCCACCCCGTCTGGGAAGTGAGGAGCGCCTCTGCCCGGCCGCCCCGTCTGGGAAGTGAGGAGCGCCTCTGCCCGGCCACCCATCGTCTGGGAAGTGAGGAGCGCCTCTGCCCGGCCTCCCATCGTCTGGGAGGGGAGGAGCGCCTCTGCCCGGCCGCCCCGTCCGGGAGGAAGTGAGGAGCGCCTCTGCCCGGCCGCCCCGCCCGGGAAGAAGTGAGGAGCGCCTCTGCCCGGCCGCCCCGTCCCGGAAGAAGTGAGGAGCGCCTCTGCCCGGCCGCCCCGCCCGGGAAGAAGTGAGGAGCGCCTCTGCCCGGCCGCCCCGCCCGGGAAGAAGTGAGGAGCGCCTCTGCCCGGCCGCCCCGCCCGGGAAGAAGTGAGGAGCGCCTCTGCCCGGGCGCCCCGTCCGGGAAGAAGTGAGGAGCGCCTCTGCCCGGGCGCCCCGTCCGGGAAGAAGTGAGGAGCGCCTCTGCCCGGCCGCCCCATCCGGGAAGAAGTGAGGAGCACCTCTGCCCGGCCACCCACCGTCTGGGAAGTGAGGAGCGCCTCTGCCCGGCCACCCTGTCTGGGAAGTGAGGAGCGCCTCTGCCCGGCCGCCCCGTCTGGGAAGTGAGGAGCGCCTCTGCCCAGCCACCCATCGTCTGGGAAGTGAGGAGCGCCTCTGCCCGGCCTCCCATGGTCTGGGAGGTGAGGAGCGCCTCTGCCCGGCCACCCCGTCCGGGAGGAAGTGAGGAGCGCCTCTGCCCGGCCGCCCCGTCCGGGAAGAAGTGAGGAGCGCCTCTGCCCGGCCGCCCCGTCCGGGATGAAGTGAGGAGCGCCTCTGCCCAGGCGCCCCGCCCGGGAAGAAGTGAGGAGCGCCTCTGCCCGGCCGCCCCGTCGGGAAGAAGTGAGGAGCGCCTCTGCCCGGCCACCCCGTCCGGGAAGAAGTGAGGAGCGCCTCTGCCCGGCCGCCCCGTCTGGGAGGTGAGGAGCGCCTCTGCCCGGCCACCCATCGTCTGGGAGGTGAGGAGCGCCTCTGCCCGGCCACCCATCGTCTGGGAGGTGAGGAGCGCCTCTGCCCGGCCACCCATCGTCTGGAAAGTGAGGAGCGCCTCTGCCCGGCTGCCCCATCTGGGAAGTGAGGAGTGCCTCTGCCCGGACACCCATCGTCTGGGAGGTGAGGAGCGCCTCTGCCCGACCACCCATCGTCTGGGAAGTGAGGAGCGCCTCTGCTCGGCCACCTATTGTCTGGGAAGAAGTGAGGAGCGTCTCTGCCTGGCCGCCCCGTCTGGGAAACTTATTTCAAAAATCCATGGGAAGGACTTGGATTGGCTCATCCTGTGTCACATGCCCACATTTGGACCAGCACTTATATTCAACCAGTGTGCCCAGGTACCACCATCTATCTAGTGTCTACTCTGATTGGTAACAACCTTTGACCTGTCGACTATTAAATACTTTGAGTTATCAAAAAAAAAAAAAAAAAAAAAAAAAAAAAAATGGCATGTCTATATACATATATATGTACATACATACACACACACACACACACACACACACACAGATTTAGGACAAAACTTTAGACCAATAAATACAGAAACCTAAATGAAATTTAGAATTTTCTAGAACTAAAAAAACTTTTAAAATTTGACCCTAGAAAACATAGAAAATTTAAAAGACAATAAGCAAAATTTGGAAACTTTACCTAAAATTTGCTCTAAATGAGCAGCTCAGCCCTGATATAGTCATGTTCACCAAATCTTCAAAGTAACGAGTACTTCAGTTGAACACTATCTAATTTTTCAAATCAAAAAAGATCATACACCATCAATTTTGAATGACTCAACATAATCCTACACTAAACAATTCCAAAAGCACAGGAAAACACAGAAAGCCTTCTAATCATTTTATGAGCTAACCTTATCTTAATAGCCCTCATGGGCACACCAAACCTTGTAACCAATCTCATTAAAGAATCCAAGGAGGACTGGTTCCAGGACCCCCAAAGAGGCCAAAATCTGCATCCCTTATATAAAATCAAATCAAAATCAATACAAATATAAAATACAAATCAAAATCAAGTCCCTTATATAAAATGGTATAATATTTGCATGTAACTTACACATCCACACATCCTCCAGCATACTTTAAATCATTTCTAGATTACTTATAATACCTAACACAATGTAAATGCTACATAAATAGTTGTTATACTGTATTGTTAGGGAATAATGACCAAAATGAGACTGTACATGTTCAGTACAGATGCAACAATGCTTTTTTTTTTCCAGAATATTTTCAATCCACAGCTGGTTGAATCTATGGATTCAGAACCTGTGGATACAGAAGGCCAATTGTATACCAAATTCTAGGTTTAAATGTATTATATTAAATATAGAAATATATTAAAATAGTAAAGCAACATGACCAAATGGGGTTTTATCAGGAATTCAAGGACAGCCAAAACGATACAACATTGTGGTTAAGAGCAGGGGCTTGTGTATCACATGATTTTTGAGTTTATCCGACCCTTAATACATACTAGAGATGAAATGTTGCTTTAGTTCTCCAATACTGTTTCTTCAGCTTCAATAAGAAAGGAGAAAAATAGTACTCACTTCATAAGGTGGCTGGAAAGATTAAATGAAAAAAGTTTGTAAGAAGACTCAGCACAGTGCCTTACACGGATTATATGGTAAATATTCATATATCTTATGTACAAACGGTTCTTATATTACTGACATATAAAATATCATTCACTGCAAAGAAAAAGACATGACAGTCAACATCTAAATCTAGTTTTGAAACATTTATAAAACTTAGGAATGTAAGAAAATTTCCATATTATAAGGAAACAATATATAATAGAAACTAACAAATTGTAGTAGCATTCTGTAATCTTAAAGTAATAAGTGGTAAAAATAATGACAAGAAAGAGGTCAGAATATTAAGTATTTGTAAAGGATATGGACTGTATACATATAATATTGAAGAAAATCGACAGAATATTTATCAGAAATGATGTGAATTCATTTAAAAGGCTGGATACAATGTGAGTATACAAGTCAAAATTAGGTGTGAAAAGGAAAGAATAAGAAAAGGAATAAACAGCTGGAAACCTCTCTCTCTGCCCAAATCAAGTCTTATACTAATAACAAGATAATCAACTGATTCCTAATAAAGAATACCCCCCTTTATGTAACATTTAAAGTGATTTAAGTAATGTTAACTATCAAATGCTGCACGGTGTAGTTTTACAACCTTAGATAATCCTAAATTAGAAAATACACGTTATTTTAAGTAAGAAATTTACCCTGAATCCAGTCTGCATTGTTTTTCAAGTTTTAACTCTTGAACTTGGTTAATCTATAACAACCTTCCCACCTAACCCTCATCTTTCAAGGAATTCAGTGAAAGTTGACTGCAGATCTGTTAGATTCCTCTGCCTCCATTCTATACTACTTCTTTTTTATTCTCCCTATACAGAACACTTGCTTAGGACCATTAAACAATCTAATCTAAAGAAGTTGCTAAAGTTTAAAGCCTTAACATACTACTGTTAACATACTAATATTACAGCTTTAAAAGAACCTTCAGAAGCACTTAATGACTTGCCCAAGGTGACAAAAAGGTGGTTGAGATCTATCCCACATCCTGTCTTTCACTACCACTGCCTATTCTCCTAGCATGAGCACAGTTTTTCAAACTTTCATTGTTTTGTTTTGGCTTTTTGTTTTTTTAAGATGGAATCTTGCTCTGTTGCCCAGGCTGGAGTGCAGTGGCACGATCTCGGCTCACTGCAACCTCCACCTCCCAAGTTCAAGCGATTCTCCTGCCTCAGCCTCCTGAGTAGCTGGGATTACAGGCATGTGCCACCACGGCTGGCTAATTTTTGTATTTTTAGTAAAGACTGGGTTTCACCATGTTGGTCAGGCTGGTCTCGAACTCCTGACCTCATGATCCGCCCGCCTCACCTTCCCAAAGTGCTGGGATTACAGGCGTGAGACACCGCGCCTGGCCATTTTGTTTTAAGAGACGGGGTGTCATTTTGTTGCCTAGGCAGGTTTTGAACTCCTGGCTTCAAGTGATCCTCCCATCTCAGCCTCCCAAAGTGCTGGGATTAAAGCATGAGCCACCATGCCCAGCCTCATTGTTTCTCAATAATTTTTAAATTTCAAGATTCAGTTAGGAAACAAAGTACTATATTCTTTTTGGAAACCATTCACTTATTTCATTCATCACATATTTGCTGAGTCCTACTATGTGTAAAGAACTGTTCTAAGCCCTAGAGTGAAACAATATATTTTATTCAACTCAGAAGGATACATTTAATGTAAATAGCATCCTGTTCATTTCACTCTGTAAATTAATTTGGTCCCTGGGAGCAAACCTCCTCCCAATAATAACTGCCCTAAAGAATCCTAGCTTGGTTCATCTGGTTAGATAGATTGGGGGGGGCCACCATGGAGTATCCTCATTTGGAACTTGAATCTACGTATCAAATTTCTGAGATCTAAGGCTCCTACACTTTGGTAAATATGAAGCACAAAGCCTGAAGATATATGTCCAAAACGAAAATTATCATAGAATTTAACTAATCTGCTGCCAACTGCACCTCACCTGAAATATCTAAACCTCAGAAAAGCAGCTTTCTGCAGTTTTACTACATCTCCTAAGTCCCTGGGTTGGCCAAACTCCAGCAATCAAGCAAAGAACACATCAAAAGGGAAAGGCGGCCCCTTGCCTCATCATACTACACTGTGACAAAGACTAATGAATTCTACAGGCGAACCAAAAAATCATGAAAGTTTTGTGTAGTGTGGTGCTGCAAATAACAAAAAAACTTACATCCATCTACAAAATAGAAGTTTAAAAAATCCTGAAAATATAGGAAACCATTCCGACTACCAAAATACAGCTATTTACTTAAAATTTAAAAACACATATGTACACACAATTTTTTAAGGTGAGAAGAAAACTGGCTAAAATGTTGGCTATGCAATATACAGTACACACCTCTCCTTTTAGATAACCCATAAACTGTCTGAGTAAAAACAGACTTTCACTTTTGTTTCTTCTAAGTGTGAAGTTCACTTCCTAGTTACCAGCTTTAAGTCCGCTTCCTGGTTACTAGCTTGATGGATTTAAATCTGTCAACTTATTGAGATAGATGGTTTATTTATATCCATATAAATATTTTTAAATAGTTCTAATATGAGTAACAAAGTAATCGTGTACTAATATGGAAAGCAAACACATTTAAGTGTTTCTTTTGTAAAAACAATCTAAACATTATAGAAGTATAAAAGTTTCTCTAAAAAAAATCCCCAATAACAATGAAATGATCTAAAACACACCCATACTAAAAATAGCATCATAATGATAATATTTTGAATTAACTACTACTCCCTTTGTGTGGGGAGGGGATTCATTAAAGTAGGAAATTGGACTCGACAGCCAAGATCACTTTCGTTAACTTGATTCTTGATTCTACAATTTTATGCATAACCTCTGAACCATGCAATAGAGCCTGCATAGTTATTTAATGCAGTTTAGTCAAAATCAAATGAAAAAAAAAAAATCCCAAACTTACAAAGTTCTTCCCATTGTTCAAACTTACGAGATGTGAAAAATTTGTATTTCTCACTTTGAAACAGACTTTAATATTCAACATTGAAGACAATTATAAACAAATGGTACCATACATATTAAATATGGCTTAGCATTCACATGACCATGTGCTCTTTCCTATGCCTTAAGTCTTTAAAAATTGAACTTGAAGGTATTCAAAATAGAACAGGGAGGATTAGGAAGTAAACTCTTTTAAATTCTCATTATTAAATCCTGAATTATTTCACTGTAAATAAAGTGCAGTGTGCGATATCCTTCTAACTTTACCAGTAATATCAACTAACATACAAGTCTCAAAAACAACTTTCCCAACGTTCCTAAAATAACAATGCACTATCCTTGCTTTCCAAACTTCTCGAGTATCTTCGATTACTTTAAAGCAGTATCATAAAATTCTAAAAATAATCCCAAAGCAAAAATTTAGCAGGCTGTTTGTAGACAGCCCATTTTAGAACAGGTCTTATTCTAAAGTCAAGCACAGGTAGAATATTGCTACACCAAAACTACAACAGGGTGGGGCATTCATTACTCACCCAGATAAACCAAACATAACTCTGGTGGTTGATCACAGTAAACCCTAACTGTCCCCGTAATTCCGACACGACTAAGGCACGGTTTACTCTTTTGCCCAAAATGCTTTTAACGCAAACGAAAAATTAAAAAAAGAAATTAAGTCATGGCCAACTACTCTTCAGAACATGGTGCAAGCCATGATAGTGCACTTAAGATTCTGAAAGCAAAATCTAAAACAGCAGAATGATCTCTTACTATTCACTTTAAAGATATAAAGTTTCACAAACAGTTTTTTAATTGTTTTCTTTAGTGAGTGACCATTTGAATGTGTGACTGATGCAAGAGTAAAGGGTGAAGGAAAGAACAAGGTCAAACATAGGGGACAAAAGATTCCTGGAATAACATGGCCAGAAAGGTTTCCTCTCTTAGGGACGGTTTCTACACTGAAAAAAAAAAAAAAGAAGAAGAAAGGGAAACCTTAAAAGGAAAAGAAACCAAGCAAACCACCTACTTCTAGAGTCCACCTGGTCAACACGCCTGCCCCGCAAGGCAGGTAATTCGATTTTGGTGGAGACCGTTTTGAAAATAGCAGGCCTGGTACACTACTACCTTTGAAAGACAAAACCGGTTCAGAAAGGATGACAACTGGCTATTCTTTCTTATTTAAGGGGAGAGAATAAAGTTTCATTAAGAAGCCACACAGAGCACTGTAGGAATGTGAGGGTCGCTCTCAATACCTGGCACCGTCTGCTACGGGAAAACAATCGGCAGAAGGAAGTGGATTGAAGCCCGCAAACTACACTCTGCTTCCCATACGCAGCTGGGCACTGGGCGCGACGCCCCCGAGGCGATGGGCAGGGGCCAGGGGTGACGGGAGGGGAAGCCGGGGAAGGCGGCGGCGGCGAGGCCGGGGCGCCCGGCCGCGGCGGGAGAGGACAGCCCGTCGGAAGGAGGAGTGGGGCCCGCCGGCTCGCGGGCTCGCCTCACCTTCTGCGCCGCGCTCTGCTGCAGCACGTTCTGCTCCACGGTCATGGCCCCCGCGGCGGCGGCGGTGGCGCCCGGCTCCTCGCGCCTCCGCCGGCCCTGGCTGCCGCGCTCCGCCGAGCTCCAGGGAGCGGCGCGGACGGCCGGGGAGGACAGCGCCCCCGCCAGCCAGGCGCGAAAGCGATGGAGGCCGGCGTGCGCGGGCACCGCGGGCAGGCGACGAAGCGCCGACTGTGAGGGCCACGGCGGCAGCCTCACGTCTCCACGCGGCCCGCCTCAGCGCCGCTCGTCCGCGGCGGCCCGGGCCATGAGCGGGCGGAGGACGCCGGGGCGCGGGAGAGCGTGAGCCAGTCGGGCGGGCGGCGTCACGCGTTCGCGCGCTCCTTCGCTGGCGGCTTGCGGGCTGCTTTGGGGAAGGGAGAGAGGGGACGGAGGGAGCGGCCGCCCGGAATGGCGTTGTCCTCCTCCCTCCGCGAGTCCGCCTCCCTCCCCTCCCCCACGCGCCGTCCCCGCCTCCGCCCGGCGGCTCCTCCCCCGCAGAGCTCCGCCCGCCGGCCGCCCTAACCCTACATTGTGACCCTCCGGGTGGCGGGGCGGGGCCGCCATGGAGCCCCGCCCCTCCCGGCGCGGGCCTGGCGTTCCCGGGTGGGGCGAGGGCGCGCCTGACTGCCTGGGCCCGGGAGCCGCCCCTGCGGCAGGTTTCGCGACGCTGGCGCTGGGCTTCGGGAAGCGGGGCTGGAGGCCAGACGGCAGCGTTCCTCTCTGCGCCCAGGGCTTGTCGGATCCCTAGCTTGCCCAAAGCCTCCAAAGCAAACATTTCCCTCCATGCCCATAACGTCCCAAAACTACGTAGGGTCCCGAACTCCGGCCCCTTTCTATGTCACGCGTTCTCTCCCCTCGCCTTTCTAGGAATTTCACAAGCCTTGAACTTGCCTGAAGGGAAAAGTCAAATAAGCAAAGGATTGCCAGAAATCTTTATGCAGGGAAGTACTTTTCTCCTTAACTAATCGTTACGTAAATGAATATAGACATTTTCTATCTACTTCATTCATTCAAATATGTGTCAGTCACTGCTAGGCTCTGGAAAAATAAAGTTTATCTTCCCAAGACTTAATATAAATGAAATAGGATCTATCTAGCAAACAACCTTACAAAAATATCACTGCCTAATGATACATAATTCTAATATCCCAGTTGCCAAATTAAGCAAACAATTAACTACCATGCATGGAATGCTTGACTATATATGGAATTGTAAGGAAAATCTAACATTAAGAAAGCAATCTCTAGCCACAAAAATATCTCGAGTTCCAGGAGCTAATCTGGGAACGGAGGTGAGAGTGCAGCAGTGTGAAGAGAGAAATTATCAATGCATATTGTCACAAATAGAATACACTTGAAAATCCAGGTATAATTTTTAATCCAATGACAAGGAAAGCAAGCTTGGCAAATGCTAATTGAAATAGTATGTGGTGTTACTTAATAATCATGGGTTATAGTAGCTCTTAAGGCTTTGTAACAGTTCTGTGCACGTTACAACCATCTTTGATCTGCAGCTCGGATGTCTTGAACCACCTGTTGTCACCTTTTCCTTGAAGCTTCATATCTGTTGACTCATTTGATATTTAACAAATTGCAAATCTTATTATATTAATATCCTATGTCGTTTCTAGAGGAAATGAAAAGTCATGAAACGGTTGGAAACAGAAATTTAGGAATACTGTCACATCTCTAATCTCACGTATCAATTTTTTTGTAACTCTGAAACCCAAGGAGGGTGACCTGTCAAAGAGAGCTTATTAAAACCCATTTTTCTTCATTTATAGATCAAAGTTTCTTCTTTTCTTTATATACTAACTTCATGTTTCTCCATGTGAGGATTTTGGTTTTTTTGTTTGTTTGTTTTTTAGAAATCAGGCTCATACATTTGAATTCAAGAAAATTAAATTTAACATAAAAATCTAGTAATCTAGTACCATGAGGGGAAAAATATTGCCAGATACTAAAGTTTAATTTCAAGAATTTGGCAATACAACTTTTCTCTGAGTTAAATTTGTTACTTCCATACAAAAAAAAAAAGATCTTACAATAGATATCATCAAATAGAGCTTTTATAAGGTAGACCTATTTGCCCACTGAGACCATTCATTTTCAGCTTACTTCTGATGGTTTCCTACTTACTCAGCATTTTTAAAAATATTTTTAACTGTTGTACTGAAGAACATTGAGAAGAAAATTTCAAGTTTCCTCACAGGCATTCCTTTTTAGAAGGCTTACAATTGGGATGAATAATTAGAGAAATTTGAGAAATTGAAATAAACAGGCACAGAAAACCCATCGCTGGGATTTCCTAACTCATTTTTTAAATTTGCCCCATGACAATTATGTTGTATGAGTCAGCTTTAATGTGCATGTTTGTTGGAATTATATATCCTCAAGATATTATTTAATAACTTCTGAACTGCTGCATTACTCTATGTTGTTGACATTCAGGTTAAAAATGTTAAGTGACATATTTCATATAATATGAAATATTTTTTGTGTAACAATGCTGTGGTTTGAATGTATCCCCCAAAAAACCGTGTGATGGAAACTTAATCCCCAATGCAACAGTGTGGAGGTGGGGCCTAATAAGAGGCGATTAGGTTATGAGAGCTCTGACCTCATGAATTAATTAATGGTGCTATCACAAATGTGCAGTCACTATCAAAACGGCAGTTTCCTTATAAAAGGGCTAGTTTGGCTCCCTCTTGCCTCTTTCTCTTTTTCTTTCCTTCCCTCTCTTTCTCCCCTTCCCTTAGCTCTTCCACCATGATACAGGAGGAAGGCCTTCACCAATTGCCGGCCCATCCATCTTGACCTTCCCTGCCTCCAGAACTGTGAGCCAACACATTTCTGATCATTATCAATTACCCATTCAAAGATATTATGTTGTAGCAGCATAAAATAGACTAAGACAAACTCCAAGACTATTTTTCTGTTTTGGGTCAAAATGTTATTTCTAGCAATACTCAGTATTGTATTTTATATGTCAACTAAGAAAATTGGTATTCTTCTGCCTTAGGTGTCTTTAGAAAGGGTTTAAAAATCCATTTCCGGATACCAAAAGTTTACCATATTGCCAAAACACATTTGTAGGATTTTTCTTTGTTTCCCCGCTAGCTGGTGTTGAGCTCCTGGGCTCAAGGAATCCTCCTGCCTCAGCCTCTGAAGTAGCTACCTGGGATTACAGGCATGTCAACAAAGAATTATTGAATCCATGGAGCAGATTTAGATAATTTCCATTACAAAAGAGTGGTTTTAAATCTACTACAATGAGGATCTGAATTATTTTCCTCCTTTAGGAGTGTTGGCATTCTGGGATAATTTTATTTCCACCAATAAGAAAACAATAAGCAGGCCGGGCATGGTGGCTCACCTCTGTAATCCCAGCACTTTGGGAGGCCAAGGTGGGCGGATCACCTTAGATCAGGGGTTCAAGACCAGCCTGGCCAACATGGCAAAACCCTGTCTCTACTAAAAAATACAAAAATTAGCCGGATGTGGTGGCAGGTGCCTGTAATCCCAGCTACTTGGAGCCTGAGGCAGGAAGAATTGCTTGAACCTAGGAGTCGGAGGTTGCAGTGAGCCGAGATGTGCCATTGCACTCCAGCCTGGGTGACAGAGCAAGACTCCATTTAAAAAAGCAAAAAGAAAAGAAAACAATTAGCAATCATTTAAAGAGGAGGTTTCTATGATGTCATAATGGTACTATTCAGCAATCAGGTGTTCATAGATTACAACCTGCACAAGAGTACTGTCTGCCTAATACATGCACAATAAAATGCTTATTGAATTAAGTGGGCAGCCATGAAGGAGAGAAAACAAATGTATTTGTGCTTTTGTGGTGCACATCTAACTCTAACTTCTCATTCCAAGTGGATAGCTTTGTGGTCCTGGCAGCCCAGCCATATTATTCTATATGACAAAGTGTGTCATTATTAGTTTCTCCAGCCCTCAATAGTGCCTCACATTCTGAGGGATTCTAGATGTTGCTTCTTTGGTATTGTATTAGTTGTCCATGCTGCCATGACAAAATACCACAGATTGGGTGTCTTGAAAATACAGAAACATATTTTTTCACAGCTCTGGACACTGGGACTTCAAGATTAAGGTGCCAGCAGGGTTGATTTCTCCCGCAGCCTCTCTGTTTGCCTTGCAGATGGCCACCCTCTCACTGCCTCTTTCCATGGTCCGTGTGTGCCCACAGTATCTCTTCATCTTCTGCTGAGGACGTAAATCATACTTGATTTCAGCCCCACCCAGATGGCATCATTTTAACTTAATAACCCCTTTAAAGACTTTGTTTTCAAATATAATTACATTCTGAAGTGCTAGGGTTTAGAACTTCAACATATGAATTTTAGAGAGACAAAATTCAGCCAGTAACAGTCAGTCATATTCAATCTGTCTTACTTAATCCTATGCTTCATACTTTTGTGCCATCAAATATATTTTTTCATGCCCCATCCTGTAACTTCGTAGATTGGTAAGAGATGCATTAGCACATTAAAGGATAGTACCTGCACACATTTTCTGCCAGTATTGGCACTTCCAGTTAGAATCATTTTGGGGGAAAAGAGTTTTGTTCATTGAAAAGCAATCTAGTCTAATGTGCTTTGCAAGGTCTGCTTAGAAAGTAAGGACTATGGAGAAACAGCTACAATTTATCAACTGAGAGCCAGTGCAAAAGCGTATTATTTCTTGCCTGCGTCACTTGCTTTCACTTACCTTGAACAGGCCCAAAGTTATACTTGCACACTGAAAAGTGGCTTGGAGGCCCCAGACCTTTTCTCATCACTTTTTAGTCCATTCACGTATACTCAAAAAACAAAGTCTCTCCCTCCATGTTGGTAGGCACACATTTCCCTGAAATTATCCTATGATATATATGAGCAGAGAAAACCACATGTCACAATGGGACTAATGTCACTTTCCAAGATCTCTCTCCCATGTTCGGTGCACATGATCCCTGAAGAACAACCCAGGGACTTCTAGCTCTGTGATCTTGGGCAAGTTGCTTAAGCCTTAGTTCCTATTTGCTACGAGATTGATTCCTTGAGCGTCTATTGTTCTGCTGTGAATCACAGAGAGGACTATCCTTGCATGTTTCACGCTCGTAAGTCAGATGGGTTTGAAACAGATTTGGCTAACAGGCAAAGGAAAGGTACTGGAGGGCAAGAGAAAAGGTATAGCCAGGCTATTTCTCTTTCTCCTCCCTCTCTTCTGATGGCATCTCTTTGGGCTGTATGTATCTCTTGGATGGTTTCCCCTCTCGCCAGACTGCCCTTGCCTGATTCCAGGTCTTCCCAGTGAGGTGAGGTAGGTCCCTGAGATTTAGAAACTGCATCCTCACATCTCTCTCCAAATTAAGGGTAGTAATGCCTTCTTGATGTTGCTAAACTCTGGCTTAACTCACTGCCCTTGTTCGGCTTTTCAGCTCTGCATTGCCTATATAACAAATTCTTCGGATAAATATTCCTTGTTTTAACCACTGTAGGGGTAAAGGGAAACTTTCTCCTTCACCTTTTGAAGGTTGGCTGAAAATCAACTGACAAAAATCAAATTAATTTTAAAAAGGCATATGAATTTGTATTACTACACACAGAGGAAAATCTCAGCGATTACTTCCCAACCATATGAGGTCCGGAGGGTTATATACCCTTGTTGTTAGGGAAGGGAGTTCAGGAAGTACAGATATTTTTAAGGGGATAGAAAATGATTTTTAGAGGAAGTCAGTGGACTTAGAGCATGTACAATGGCCAGTACAAAGCCTGTTGGGTCCACAAAGAAGACCATGCCTTGGGATATATGTCCGTTCGAGTGTGTTGACAAACTTCAGCCTGCCTTTCTGTGATATGAATTCAGTTCATAAAAACTCAGAAAAGGGTTCATAAGGTTTTTTTTCTTCTTCTTCTTATGTGGGTCCAGACTTTAGAGAGAGAAGGAAACTTCAGAGAACAACTTCATTCTGTGCTTTGGAAGACACAGAGAATGAGAGATGGGGGAAGGGAGTGGTCAGAGAGACATTGAGGCTTCTTCTTTAGTTCAGCATGTCGGAGTGCCATATTTTGGGATATTGGTTTCTCCGCCCCAACACTACCTAGAGAGTATTCTGTTTTTCTGACATAACTCTTTCTGACCTATGTTCTCTGTGTTGTGTCGGTTCCATCATCTATAAAGTGAAAAGAATAATATACAGTTATTTTGATGACCAAATGATTTAGTACACGTAAAGTTCCTAGAATAAGGCACAAGGTACTAAATAAATGTTAGCACATACTGCTATTTTATTAAGACTTCCTCGTGACCTGTAAGTTGAGAAATTAAAATCGTTAGATGAGCACCAAGAAAAATTAGTTAGGATTGAATGTTCTAAGTCTAGGAAGACAAGACAAGAAGCAGGGTTAAGCGAGGTCAGGTCAAAAATCTGCCAGTCTAAGAAGGGGACTATTCCAGTGATATTTCTGTATGATTTAAAATATCAGATCATGTGCAAAAGAATTTGTTTAGTAATTCCTAGGCAGCTACTTTAGTTTCAGACTCTTGATACTTATTTGTATTCTCTCTTGAATAGTAGAAAAGACACAAAGCTCAGGTGTCAATGTCTTTAATTTTAAAAAACATATCAGTGATATAGGAAATCAGAAATTTATTTCTAGGCAAACCATGCTATTAGCAAATAGAAAGAAAAGAAAAAAACTTAAATGTTAGGCAAAAATGCTATCATTTTTGGATTCTGCACAATGACATTTAACAGCATGGGTGCTCACTAAGTATAATTGAAATAAATTTTAGTTTGAAATGAATAACTCATTTGCAATTTGAAATGGACTTTTAATTTGAATTAATTTGAAAAGAATTTATAATGTGAGATAATTTGAAATGAATAACTACTTTCTAGACTTTAAGAAAACATTTTCAGTATGTTTAGTATATTTAATATCAGTTTATAAAATGAGATATGAGTATAATAATCTACCACTGCCTTAGCTTATTAGTTTGGTCAATTTGTCATCAAGAACAACTCATGAAATTTCTTTAATGTGAAGGTTCATTGGATAATTCTGTTCAAATCTACCATAGCTTTCAGGTTGGACTATGATACTATAAATATCATTAAATATATGGGAATGATGACTGAATAAATCCTGTATATATAAAAATAGAATAGCATATTTTAAAATTAGATCCCATGAGTTTTAATTTCAGAACCTTCTCTCTAGGTCTTACTCTCAGGTGAGATGAGATGGCTCTTCCAGGCCTTCTATTTTGAGGGAGATGTGGGAAAATGTGATACATTTAGGGACAGACACTATTTTTTATATACTTGCTATGTGCCAGTACCTGTGCTAGGCACTTTACACTTATCATTTATCATTTAATTTTTATAATAATCCAATAAAGTTGGAATAATTACCCTCTTTTTACAGAAACAGAAGCTGTGGCTTATAGTTGAAGTAAATAGATCAAGGGCACACAACCCAAACCTGTTAAACCAGTTTGAACCAAGGTAAGAGTTTTGTGTGACTTCAAAGGTTTTGCACTTACACCCCCTACACTGCAAACTGGTATGGTTTGGATACGGTTTATTTGGCCCTCACCAAGTCTCTTGTTGAAATTTGATCCCCAGTGTTGAAGGTAGGGCCTGGTGGGAGGTTTTTGGATCATGAGGGCAGATCCCTTATAAATGGCTTGGTGTCATTCTCTTGGGAGTGAGCGAGTTCTCACTCTTAGTTCCCATAAGAACTGGTTGTTAAAAAGAGCCTGGCACCTTCCTCTTGCTTGTCTCTTGCCATGTAATCTATACACACTGGCTCCCCTTCTCCTTCCACCATGATTGGCAACTTCCTGAGGCCCTCACCAGAAGCAGATGCTGGTGCCATGCTTCCTATACAGCCTGCAAAAATGTGAGCCAAATAAACCTCTTTTCTTTATGGATTATCCAATCTCGGGTATTCCTTTATAGCAATACAAATGGGCTAAGACAGAAAATTGGTACTGAGCAGTGACATATTTCTATAAAGATACCAGAAAATGTGGAAGTGGCTTTAGAACTGGGTAAAGAGCAGATGATGGAAGAGTTTGGAGGGCTCAGAAGAATCCGGGATGATGAGGAAAAGTTTAGAACTTCTTAGAAACTGGTTAAGTGGTTGTAACCAAAATCCTGATAGAGATATGAATAGTGAAGGCTAGGCTAACTAGGCCTCATATGGAAATGTGGAACTTACTAGGAACTGGAGCAAAGGTCACCATTGTTACACAGCAGCAAAGAGTTAGCCTGCATGGTGTCCCTGCCCTAGGGCTTTGTGGGAGGCTGAACTTAAGAATGATAACCTTAATGAATCTGGCAGAAGAAACTTCTAAGCAAAGCATTAAAGAAGTTGCATGGCTGATTTTAACAGCTTATGATCAGATCTGAGAGCAAAGGAATGAACTAAAGTTGGGATTTATGACTGAAAGAGAAGCAGAGCATAAAAATTTGGAAAATGCACAGCCTGGCCGTGTGATAGAGAAAGAAAGAGAATTTTCAGGAGAGAAATCCAAGATTGATGTGGAGTAATAGCTTGCTAGAAAAATCAGCGTGTATAAAAGAGAGCCAGGGGCCAATAGTAAAGACAATGAGGAAAAGGCCCTGAAGGTGTTTCCAAAATCTTTGAGGCCACCCCTCCGATCACAGGCCCAGCAGGCCCAGAGGCCTAGGAGAACAGAATGGTTTCTGGGGACAGGCCCAGGGTGATGCTACCCTATGCCACCTCAGCATGTTGTTCCTGGCATCCTGGCTGCTACAGCTTCAGTCAAGATTCAAGGGGTCCCAGATACTGCTTGAGAAGCCACTCTGGAAGGCACAAGCCATAAGACTTGGTGGCTTTGTGATAGTAAGTTAGCAGGCATGCAAAATGCAAGAATGATGGAGGCTTCGCAGCTAGATTTCAGAGGATGTATTGGAAAGCCTGAATGCCAAGGCAGAAGTCTGCTGCAGAGGTGGAGCCACTGTAGAGAGCCTTTACTAAGGCAATGCCAAGCAAAAATGTGGGTTGGAGCCCCCACAGAGAGCCTGTATTAGGGCAATGCCTAGTGGAGCATGGGATCAGGGCCACCACCCTCCAGACCCAGAATTATAGTGTCCCCAGTGGCATACAACCTCATCCTGGAAAAGCCTCAGTCACTGGACTCCAACCCATTACAGAAACCACCAAGTCTCCATCCAAGGCCTTGGGAGCCCACCCCTCACACCAATGTGTCCAGGATGCAAGACATGGAGTCGCAGATTATTTTGGAACTTTAAGATTTAATATTTGTCTTGCTGGGCTCCAAACTTAGCATGGGGCCTGTTACCACTTTCTTTTGGCTGATTCTCCCTTTTAGAATGGAATGCCTGTACCACCATTGTATGCTGGAAGTAGGTGATGTGTCTTTGATTTTATAAGCTCATAGATATAAGGAATGCATCTTGAGTATTAGATGAGATTTGAACTTTGAGTTGATGCTGCAACAAGTGAAGACTTTGGGGGTAGGATGATTATATATTGCAATGTAAATAAGAGATGAGATTTGGGGTGCCAGAGGTGAATTAGTACGGTTTGGATGTGGTTTCTTTGGCCCCCACCAGATCTGTTAAAATTTGATTCCCAGTATTAAAGATGGAGCCTCACAGGAGGTGTTTGGGTCATGGCAGCAGATCCCTCATGAATGGCTTGGGGCCATTCTCTAGGAAGTGTGTGAGTTCTCACTCTTAGTTCCCACAAGAGCTGATTGTTACAAAGAGCCTGGTACCTCCTCCTCTCCCGTTTCCTTCCTCCCTCATATGTGACCTGTACATGTCAGCACCCCTACCCCTTCTGCCACGAGTGGAAGCTGATGTTGGCACCATGCTTCTTGTACAGCCTGCAGAACCATGAGCCAATTAACCTTTTTTCTTTATAAATTACCCAGCCTAAGGTATTATTTTATTTATGACTGAAAGAGAAGCAGAGCATAAAAATTTGGAAAATGCACAGCCTGGCTGTGTGATAGAGAAGGAAAGAAAATTTTCAGGAGAGAAATCCAAGATTGCTGTTGGGCAATAGCTTGCTAGAGAAATCAGCATGTATAAAACAGAGCCATTATTATGTATTGCAATGTAAATATGGACTCAGACAGTGGCCATTTTAAAATTTGGTTGATGGATTTGTGGAGGTAGTCAAACCCTTTTCAGGGGCTTGGCAAGATACAGCTGCTTCCAACCATATATCTGTGTGAGGCTAGATATTTTTCATATACTTCAACTCAAACACCATATGGTATCAGATTGACAGCGAAGGCAGATTAGATGATTTCATTGTCTTCTGTTGAACCAGCCCTTAGTTTAACAGATGTGTTAGATGCAAAAATCAAAAACAACACTGTCATGGTTCTCACTGTTTTTTGTTTTGGAAAATATGGTTATTTTAATAATATTATTATTTATATTAAAATATAATGGGTATCTTGTTATTTTTAATGAAATAATAAATACATCTTTAAAAATTCAATAAATAATAATAGATATAACCTACAGACATGAAATCTCATTGTGGTACTCAATAAATTTTAAGAGAGTAAAACAGCCTTAGTACCAAAAAAGTTGAGGTCCACTGCTATAGATTTCTACTGTCATTGGGCATTTTGCAAGAACTAGAAATAAAACTGATCTGACAGCTCTTTATGTCTCTCACGTCTCATTTATCATTATAGTGAACCTTCAAGAAATTGGAGTAGAAATAAATTGGATCAAAATTTCATCTTTATCCAAGTACCATTCAAAAGCTACTTGAGCTCTAGGTTAGAAACAATTATGTAACTATATAGAAAATATAATCCTAGAAATATGTGCATGAAGAAATAAAGCAAAGAATGTTGTTTCACTTTTTAATGTTGGAAAGATCAAAGATGAATTATTTGCAGGCACTCTGAAATGGTAAAGGACAATTCAAATGTATGACATTGCTACGAGTTATTACAGAATTTTGGAAGTAATGAAATTGTGAAAGTTAGGAATTGGCTCCAATAGATAACCATAGTGCTTTTTAATAAATATAATTTTATTGCACTAATATACTATAGTTGTCTTAGTCTGTTTATGTTGCTATAAAGGAATAACTGAGGCTGGATAATTTATAAAGAAAAATGGTTTATTTGCCTCATGATTCTGCAGGCCGTATAAGAAGCATAATACCAGCATCTGCTTCTAGTGAGGGCTTTAGGTTGCTTCCACTAATGATGAAAGGAGAAAGGGAGCTGACTATGCAGAAGTCACATGGTGGGAGAGGAAAACAAGGAGAGAGGTGCCACACTTCTTTTAAAACCAATTTTCGGCCAGGCGCGGTGGCTCAGGCCTGTAATCCCAGCACTTTGGGAGGCCGAGGCAGGCAGATCACGAGGTCAGGAGATCGAGACCATCCTGGCTAACACGGTGAAACCCCGTCTCTACTAAAATACAAAAAATTAGCCAGGCGTGGTGGCGGGCGCCTGTAGTCCCAGCTACTCGGGAGGCTGAGGCAGGAGAATGGTGTAAACCTGGGAAGCGGAGCTTGCGGTGAGCTGAGATCTGGCCAGTGCACTCCAGCCTGGGCGACAGAGCGAGACTCTGTCTCAAAACAAAACAAAACAAAAAAGCAATTTTCAGGGGAACTAATTGAGGAAGTACTTACTCATTACCATGAGGATGGCATCAATACACGCAGGAAGGATCCACCCGCATGACTCAAACACTTCCCACTAGGCCTTATCTCCAACATCGGGGATAAAATTTCAACATGGGGCTTGAAGGGTCAGATATTCAAAATAGAGCAATAACTATATTACATATTAGGTTGGTGCAAAAGTAATTGCAGCTTTTGCCATTGAAGGGAATGGCCATTATTTTTGCATTGACCTATTATTCTAATTTATTATAACTAATATAACTTTATTTAGTGCTTTACCATATACAAATCACTTCAACATACAGTGTGTCTCATTTGACTCTCACTAACCATGCCGTGGAACAAGGCAGGGCATACTCTCCATTCTCCAAATGCAGAAACCTAGCCTTCGAGTGGTTGAGTCATTTGCCAATATTACACAGCAAGTATTTGGTTGTGTTAAAACTTACATCTATCATAACACCTCAGTAAATATTTATTGAATAAAAAAATAAAAAGAACCCAGGTCTTTTGACTCCTAGTCCAGTGTCTTGTCTCTAGTATATGCTGCCTTAAATGGTAGAAATGGATTTTGCAACAGTGTCTCACTTGCCATCATTATTTGAAGTGAATTGGAAAAGATACACCATGGTATTTATTTATAAATATCACTCTCTTCTGCAGATCTTTGTCAAGAGGGTTATAATAGATCAGAATGACATACATTCTTATATTAAGAGCTTGCATTCAATCTTTATTTATTTTTCCATTTTTAAAGAGTAGGTGATGTAGCACTCTTTTTCAAATGGCATGTTAAGATTAACTTTTTAAAATAAAATAGCATGAGGCCAGGTGCAGTGGCTCACACCTGTAATCTCAGCACTTTGGGAGGCTGAGGCAGGCAGATTACGAGGTCAGGAGATCGAGACCTTCCTGGCTAACACAGTGAAACCCCGTCTCTACTAAAAATACAAAAAATTAGTCAGGTGTGGTGGCATGCACCTGTAGTCCCAGCTACTCGGGAGGCTGAGGCAGGAGAATTGCTTGAACCCAGGAGGCAGAGGTTTCAGTGAGCCGAGATCACACCACTGCACTCTAGCCTGGGCAACAGAGTGAGACTCTGTCTCAAAAATAAATATATAAATAAATAAAATAACACACGTTTCATTGGAACTCCAAAAATATAATAATTTTACCAAGTAAATGGGAATTTTGTTCACATCTTGTATAAGTCAAGCTCACTGAAGATAAACAAATGGTCTCTTCTCATTGATTCTTTCAATTTTCAGTACCATGGACAAAGACAACAAATCTATTACATTTCTTTTTTTATCTTTTGTTTTAGGTTCACAGGGTACATGTGCAGGTTTGTTATATAGGTAAACTCATGTCACAAGGGTTGGTTGTACAGATTATGTTGTTACCCAGGTGCTAAGCCTAGTACTCAATAGTTATTTTTGCTTCTCCTCTCCCTCCTTCTGGCCTCCACCCTCAAGTAACAGCACCCAGTGTCTGTCGTTTCCTTCTTTGTGTCCATGAATTCTGATAATTAACTCCCACTTTTAAGTGTGAACGTGAGGTATTTGGTTTTCTGTTCCTGCGTTAGTTGGTGGAGGATAATGTCCTCCATCTTCATCCATGTTCCTGCAAAAGACATGATCTTGGTCTTTTATATGGCTGCATAGTATTCCATGGGGTACATGTACCACATTTTCTTTATTTAGTCTGTCATTGATGGACATTTAGATTGATTCCATGTCATTGCTATTGTGGATAGTACTGCAATGAACATTTGTTTGCATATGTCTTTGTGGTAGAATAATTTATATCTTCTGAGAATATACCCGGTAATGGGATTGCTGGGTTGAATGGTAGTTCTGTTTTCAGCTCTTTGAGGAATCCCCACGCTGCTTTCCACAATGGTTGAACTAACTTACACTCCCACTAACAGTGTATAAGTGTCCCCTTTTCTCCACAGCTTCACCAGCATTTATTATTTTCTTACTTTCTAATAATAGCCATTTTGACTGGTGTGAGATGGTATCTCATTGTGGTTAAAAAAAAAAAAAGACAATTTCTATCCCCAGGAGCTTACAGACTTGTGGGAAATCAGCTAGAGAAACAATGTCACAATGGACAAGGTAATAAGGAAACTAGGAATAGAGAATGTCTAACTTTGCCTAAATAATACAGTCTTTCACACAGTTCATAATTTCCTGAGAGAATCAAGATACAGACAATGAAATATGAAACATTAATAAACAAAATTATTTTTTAAAATTACTGAGATTCAAAGAGAGGAGAAATGGGCCCATTGTAGAAAAATAAGTCATGGTTTCACAGAGAAGGTATTATCTGATAGAATCCTCTGGTAGATAAAGAATGAAGTAGAAGTAATTGTCAGCATGAGCCTCAGTTCCCAGCCTGCAGAAGGAAGGCACTAAGAATTCAACCTTCCCTTCACCTTTGCTTGCATTTAGTCCACAGAAACGTAGGCTAAATGATCATGAGCCTGTTGTGTTATTTTGAATCAATTATGTAGATGTGAGAGTCTGCAAAATCAAGCCAGGAAATAGGAGACATTGAAGAAAACCCCTTACAAATGACAATCGTACTTCTTGAACATTGCAGAATCCGCATTCCACTTAAACAGAGTTATCTACAGCTGTGCATACATTTTGTTATTACCTTCTTATGTAAACATTGCCAAAAGTGACCTTATACTTAGCCATTAAACAATCTCATTCTGGTGTTCTGGATATATCTGCCTTTATTTCAAGTCTTCCTAGAAACTCATATCTGCTGCATGTTTTCTTTCCACAATACCATCAAAATAAGCCTATTTCTAGATGGTGCCTCCATTTTGTAGGGATGTATCAGGGGTTGTGTTTTTGGGTGGGGCAGCCCATTCTCTGAACCCTGTGTTTGGGCAATTAGCGGTTATGTGACTCTCAGTGAGATATAGGGCTCCACCTACTACCAAAGAAATCCAAAATGCCAGATACTTGCTCTCTCAGATCCCTACAATGAACTCTCCCAAAGCCCCCCAAGGCCCACTGAATCTTTATCTAGTGAGGCAAAGAAACACAGAGGGTTAGAATTCATTCTGGTTGTTGGAATGGTGGTGAGGGGTGGTAGCATGGTGGTGGTGTTGAAGGCTTCATGAGTGGCGTCCAGTGTCCAGCCAAGAATGCAGCAACACACTGCATTGGCTGCTAAAGGTCATCTCTTTGGCTGCGGTTTTTGTTTCCAAGCCAATTTCTCCATTTGTTTTAATTCTATCAGCTGCCAGGTAGGTTTCCAATGCACTTCTTTCTTAAAGGCAGAATTGATTTTTGTCATTTATAACAATGAAGCCTGACTGGCCTAGTTTTTCCCAAGTAACAGAATGTATCATGCAGTTGCATTTTGTAGTACCTCTAATTGTATACATTCTATGAGAAATGAATGTTAAGATTGTCTTAATTATTGTCAAATTACAGATGATATCACTCCAAAGAAAAACGTCTTTATAATTAAACATGAATGAAGACACATTAATTTGAATAGCCCTCATGAACCTCCAAACCCAAGGGAGTGAACTTTCACCAGACTATGAAATGCTAAAACTTGTGAGTTATAACCCAAACATGGCTGGTTAACTGATACAAGTTCTTCACCACTTGGGATCAGTTAGAGGAAGGAATACAATTAAAAGGTGGGAAGGACAGTTTGTTAGCAGAAGAATTGAACTTAAAAAGACCCAGGGCATCACAAAAAGGGATTCATCCATTAATTTATTCATTCAAAAGGCATTTTAGGAATGTGTACGTACCAAGTGAAGGGAGACACAAACAGAACCAAGAAGAGCCAGCTCAAGCTGTGTACAATATAGGTTGGCCATGAGGCTGGAAAGTGTCTGAATTACAGCACTGTGTCCAAAAGAAAATAGTGGAACACCAGATCTTCATGGATGTTCTGCAAAACCTGTGCTTGCTGGAGACACAATGGTGGAAGAGAAGTCTAGGAACCACTGGGTTGCCCTACATCTATCATCCTAGAGATAGGGAACCTGTCTGCAATGTAATGTGACTTCTGTATCTGATAACCATACATCCCCAAGGACTGCAGTTCTAGCTTTAGATTTTACTCTGCCTTTTAGGTATCTAGAGCTTAATTAATCCATTATTATGCCCTTCAAAAAACAAGAGTTGGTGTGAATATCATATTGTTGGCACTTACTGACATTTGGCCTGGAACAATCAAAAGTGAACAACTTTAAGGATCTCGTAATCCTATTATGTTGAAATTTATTTCCAAAACTCTTCCTCACTATAATGTAAGGTAATAGGAGAATCATAGTTACACCTCTGCACTACCCTTGTCAACAGGAGCATAAGATCCCCCTTCCCCACCATGTGCTTGTCTAGTTGAGGGGATAAAACTTATACTCTCATGTGGATATCCCTTAAAGGAAGGCAGTAAGTGCCAAATGGGAGTTACAGCTGCTACAAATACAAATGCCTCAGCCGGATCCCAGAAATTCTGACTCAGTAGAACTAGGTCCTTGGCATCTGTGTAGATTTTTAAAATAGATAATATATACATAAAGAGATAAATTGCAAAATTTCAAAAGGATATACAGATGACAATATTTCTTTCATCCAACTCCCTTGTTTTCTTCCCCCCTGCCAATTATTCTCACAAGTTTCTTTTCTATCCTTGGAGACATATTCTGTGCATATACAAGCCTATAGAAATCAGAGGGGAAAAAAAGCATCGAATACCCTCTACTCTTTACCTTGCTGTATTTTCATTTAATAACATATATTGGGGGTTATTCCATGACCTTAAAACACTCTCAAAGTGTTTTGATAAATTGAAGACACTGGAAAAATCTTCCACATGTATTAGACTCTTCCAATATTCTTTTTTTTTTTTTAGATGGAGTTTCGCTCTTGTTGCCCAGGCTGGAGTGCAATGGCGCAATCTTGGCTCACCGCAACCTCCGCCTCCCAGGTTCGAGTGATTCTCCTGCCTCACCCTCCCTAGTAGCTGGGATTACAGGCATGTGCCACCAACGCCTGGCTAATTTTGTATTTTTAGTAGAGATGGGGATTCTCCATGTTGGTCAGGCTGGTCTCGAATTCCTGACCTTAGGTGATCCACCCTCCTTGGCCTACCAGGGTGCTGCGATTACAGGCGTGAGCCACTGCGCCCAGCCAGACTCTTCCAATATTCTTTAGGGGTAGTTCCATGCTGGACCCAGACTGCTTTACAAAGATTCCATCAAATCCAAATTCTTTTTATCCTTACCTACCAACCCAAATTTACCTGCCATTCTAAGTTTACATTTCTTTCGGTCATTTAAGCTAAACAGTTCTTATGGGACTGCTTAGTACATCAAGACATTTTTTCTAATCAACAAATCTTAAAGGCCTAGAAAATGACCATCCTTCATAAAACTTTAGCCTCCTAATTCCTTCTACTTTTGATGTTTGTCACATATACAGTTAAAAGAATAGTAAAGGGATTTGTTTGCAAATATTTATACTTTAAAGATTCTAAACCGTATACTTCTTAAGGACAGGTTTTAATCTATTGCCTAGATAAGCAAAAGAAAAAGCGTATTTATATAACAACGGCTGTAAACTTGCATTTGGAAAAAATGTTGCTTTCCTTTTGAAAATTTTATTTTCTTCAGGAGCACACAGTTAAAAGTTTAACAGTCATCAAATGTTTCAACCAATTTAATTGCCTATTCAACTTGGAGGAAGATTAATTTGGAAATTACGTTGAATAGATTGAAAATGATTAAACACACACACACACACTCACACACACACACACACACACACACACACATATACACTCGCACATACCAAAAGCCTCTTAACTGGGCATCACCAACTTATGGTTATAAACCTGGGAAGAACAAACTAGTTTCCATTTTACTTTAGGTAGAATTTACCTGGCACAAGTACTTTGCTATTTAAATATTAATTAATGTGTTTAAATATTAAATAGAAGTCTCTCTGATTCTAGACATGCACTAAAACAAATTGAAATTGGTTTTTGAGTTGAAATATTGCTATTCTCTTTGGAAACAAGCGAGAAAGAAAACTTAATGACAAAAAAAGTTACACTTAAGGATGCCCTCGAAGCCAGAAATAAAATATATACACTTGATATACACTTGATACTGATAGCTAAAAGTCTAGGGAATTGTATATAATTTTATTTATGAACTCAACTAAGTACAAACTTAACAGTAACATTTCTCATTTTTTTACTAAATGGTTGGGAAATACAAGTGAAACATACATAGGAAATATCTTCTCTTTTTGGAGATGAAAAATTTTTTAGATTTTTTGGGTTTGTTCTCTTCTGACATAAAGTTTGCATTTCAAACTGTACATTCATTGGATTTCCAAAGTTTAGTAATTACTTTTCATATTTTGGATCAAATAGCATACTAATAGTTGCTCATTTGTCCACATCATTATTTTTTTTTTATTAATTCTATTCTTATGGTAATAAACATTTTTTCTCTTATCTATCTAAAATGTATATTCAGCCAGTGCCCCACATTTATTCATAACATGAGTCATAGAATGAATATGAATAAATCACAGGGCTAGAAATAGAATTCTCCTATTTCAGTACAATTCAAAAAGAACTTTAACCATTTCAAAGTTTCATTTCAAGTCTAGCTAATTTCACAGTATGAGTGGTCTGGTCTGCATTTATTTATTGCCCTAATCCTCAAAGTATGCTCATTTTTAAAATAGTGATGATTTTTCACAATATTCTTGTGCTGTGAGGCATTCCATTTTATTAACATACATTCAAACATAAATTTGTGTTCTACTTTTTAGCATCAGAACAAATTTATAAATCTTTCTTATTGCCTATGAAAATTTCCAAGGCATGCTAACTATATTTTTAAAGTTTATATTGATTTCTGTTGCACCGGTGGAAATGTTTTGATGCTACGTTAGAAATGATAATTAATGGCCGGGCGCATTGGCTCACACCGTAATCCCAGCACTTTGGGAGGACGAGGCGGGCAGATCACCTGAGGTCAGGAGTTCAAGACCAGCCTGCCCAACATGGTGAAACCCCATCTCTACTAAAAATACAAAAAATTAGCTGGGCGTGGTGGCAGGTGCCTGTAGTCCCAGCTACTCAGGAGGCTGAGGCAGGAGAATCGCTTGAACCCAGGAGGCGGAAGTTGTAGTGAGCTGAGATCATGCCACTGCACTCCAGCCTGGGTGACAGAGTGAGACTCTGTCTCAAAAGAAAAAAAAAAAGAAAAGAAAAGAAAAAAAGAAATGATGACTAATGACACTTCTAGATCTCAGTTACCAGCTAAATATCATGTGTTACATGTACAGCAATACTGTAGACAGTCTGAAAGCGGGGAAATAAGCTTATGTCCTTTAGAAGCAGAAACTGTAAATGGGGGTGTATCGAATTCTTTTTTTTTTTTTTGTGACAAAGTCTCACTTTGTTGCCTAGACTGGAGTGCGGTGGTGCAATCATAGCTCAATGCATCAGCAACCTCCTAGGTTCAAGTGATCCTCCTGCCTCAGCGTCTCAAGTAGCTGAGACCACAGGTACGCGTGACCATGCCCAGCTAATTTTTTATTTCTTGTAGAGACAGGGTATCTTCCTGTTGCCCAGGCTGGTCTCAAACTTCTGGGCTCAAGCAATCCTCCTACTTCAGTCTCTCAAAGTGCTGCAATTACAGGCATGAGCCACTCTGCTTGGCTAGAGTTCTTCTTAATTAGGAACAATTCTGTTGTTCAACAGAGCAGAGATTTTTAGGAATAAAAATGTTAAAAAATTAAGATTCATCTCAGACTTTATGAAGTAGTTGAAAATTGCACCTTTTTTTCTTTTTCTTTTTTTTTTAGAGACAAAGTCTTTCTCTGTTGCCCAAAGCTGGAATGCAATGGCATGATCGTAGTTCACTACAACCTCCAATTCCTGAGTTCGAGTAATCCTCCCACCTCAGCCTCTTGAATAGTTGAGACTACAGGTGCCCACCACCATGCGTGGCTAATTTTTTAATTTTTGTACAGACAGGTTCTCACTATGTTGCCCAGGCTGATCTCAAACTCCTGGCTTCACATGATCCTCCCACCTTGCTCTCCCAAAGCACTGGTATTACAAGCATGAGCCACTGTGCCTGGCCAGAAATCACATCTTTATCCCTTATTATTGTAAGACACAGTTGTCACTAGTTATGACTAAACTATTAATGTCACATGCTTACCCAAGACACTTTAAAGATAGAATACAATAATTTTTCTTAAAAACCCGTGACATACTAACTCTTCTCAAACAGAGTGTGCCTTAATACAGATTACACATCTACACGATTTTTCTTTTATTACAGCTTTTTGCCATTTTAATTTGAAAATTACTATTCAAATGACTATCCTTTCAAAGATTCAAAGTATATTTACTTTCATCAGGCACAAGCTTAAGTTCTCGAATAAGTGAATAGTACATTAAAAAAGAGTAGGTATTAATAAAACAGTCCTTGCTGTGAAAAAGCATACTGTTTACTAAAGATAAAACACACACGAACACTATTGATACAAGTGAGATTAGTATATGCAGGGTAACAAACAAAGATGTGATCAATTTCAGTGGAGATCAGTAAAATCTTTATAGCAGCAACAACACAAGTTGTTACAAGTTATTCAAACTGTGTTAAGTGAGTGCTCCCAAGGTGAATGAAGAGAACAGCACAAGCAAGGGTACAGAAGCTTGACCTATCATGTGCCTCCAGGGAACCTTAAGAGTGCTGGTGGGATCATCAGGGAATGGTGGGAGTAAGGAAAGCGTAGTAGGAGCAAAGGCTAGGAAGGCTGGAAGAGGACAGATGACCTGGAACCTTGCACCATGCAAAGAAGGTTGAGCTCATAAGACTTTATGTTGTCTATTATTTGTTTTCAATATCTTGAAAACTACTTTTAAAATGGGAACTCCCTTTTCTAAGAAACATAATGTGGAAATTCAATATTTAAAAATATACGTAAGTTCTGTTTGACTTTTTTCTGATGATTAGTGACGTTGAGCATCACTTTTTCATATACTCATTGACCACTTATGTGTCTTCTTTAGAGAAACGTCTATATTCATATCTTCTGCCTATTTTAAAATTGAATTATGTGGAGTCCTTTTTTTTGTTATTGAGTTGTTTGAGTTTCTCATATATTCTGGTTATTAATCCTTTGTCAATTAAATTCTCACCAGAGTTAAAATGTTTTTTACCAGGGACATGCAAATGAAAACCACAATGAGATATCATTTTACCCCAGTTAGAATGACTATTATTACAAAATAAAAAAAAACACAGAGATTGGTGATGTGGAGGCAGGGGAATGTTCATACGTTGTTTGTTGGAACATAGATTACTGCAGTCACTATGGAAAACAGCATGGAGATGCCTCAAAAAAAGTAAAATTAGAAGTACCATATGATCCAGCAATTCCATTGCTGAGCATATATCCAAAAGAAAGGAAATCAACATATCAAACAGTTATCTACACTCCCATGTTTATTCCAGCACTATTCACATTAGCCAAGATATGGAATCAACCTCTGTGTCTGTCAACAAATGAATGGATAAAGAAAATGTGGTACATACACGCAATGAAATATTATTCAGCCATAAAAAGAATGGAAATCCTGTCACTTGCAACAACAGGGATGGAAGTGGAGGGCATTATGCTAAGTGAAATAAGCCAGGCACAGAAAGACAAATATCACAGGTTCTCACTTATATGTGGGGGCTAAAATAAATTGATCTTATGGAAGTAGAGAGTAGAATGACTCAGAAAGGTAGTGGGGAGGGGAGATAAAGAGAGGCTTGTTAATAGGAACAAAAATACAGTTGGATAGTAGAAATAAGATCTAGTGTTCAGCAGCACAATGGGGAGACTGTGGTTAACAATAATTCTTTGTATATTTTAAAATAACTAGAGGAGTAGATATAGAATATTCCCAGCACAAAGACAAGATCAGCGACTGAGGTAGTGGATCTCCCAATTACTCCAATTTGATCATTACATATTATATGTGTGTATCAAAATATGACATGTATCTCATAAATATATGCAACTTAAAGACCTGTTTCAAATACTTATCACATAAATAAATACATGCACTCATCCAAAGAGCAGGCACTTTGCTTTTTGAATGTTGAGGATAGCATGTCCATTCAGCCCTTAGCCACCAGAATAAAAGCTTTTATTCTTAGTTCTATAGAAAGTATGAAGAAGTGCCGGCACCAGAGGAGAATGTAGCAGGATGAGGAAACTTATTAACAATGCATATCCCTATCCCCGCCTAGAAGATACCTGCTTTTGTTTTACAGGATCCTGAGAATGAGGTTGGGTGGATGTGATGGATAGTGAAACCTGCCAGGAGATTTATTACTGTTTTGAACTCTACAGTTTGTGCTTTGCTTACATTATTTAAGCTTAGGATTAAAGTTGATACTGGTAACAGTATTGCAGTTTGTTAGATACTGCCTGAAAAAGGAAAGGAGGAAAGAAAGAAAAAGGGAGAAAAGCTATTGAGATTGGGAAGAAAGTGTTTGGGAAAGAAAAACATTAAGAATCCCTACGTCTAATGAGGATTTTGCCTAAATTTCTGCTGTGTGGTGTGTGACATGGCATCTTCTCTTTCTCTCTGCAGCATCTTCAGTGAACCTTCCATTTCTTATTACTACTTGATGGAGCTTCACATGTTTTATGGGAGACTTCACAAAGTGCTGGAAACAACTTCCATGTGAGTGAGGAGTCAAGGTGGAGGCTTGTCCAGAAACCTCCACAAGAGAGTCTCATAAGGATGAGCGGTTTACAGTTTATCCTGAAACCCACCTCTCTCCCACATTAACCTAGAAGATACGTATTACCTCAAATCACTGTTAAGATTGTGATAGCTGATTGTGTTATCAATTAGGGTTGTAATGGTATCTGATACTGAATGTTCCCTACTATGTAGACAAAGCTGGTTTCATCCCTCCTCTAGCCTGTCTGGCTACTGGTATTAGACTAATATCAAGTGTTTGAGCCAGGGATGGTGGTGTGTGCCTGTAGTCCCAGCTACTCAGGAGGCTGTGGCAAAAGGATCACTTGAGGCTAGGGGTCCAAGGCTGCAAGGAGTTATGATCACATCTGCGAATAGACACTCCATTCCAGCCTGGGTAACATAGTGACTCTCTCTCTCCCCCCCACCCCCCCGTGTGTGTGTGTGTGTGTGTGTGTGTGTGTGTGTGTGGACAACCATCACTGACCAGACGTCATTTTGAACATCAGTACACTAGTTCCTCTTCAGGACCTATGAAATTCACCTACATCAAGAATAATATCTCTTAGAGATATAGGTTCATATTTCTTTTAGCCAGAAAAGTTCCAGATACTTAATGTATTAATGGATTAATGAGTTCCCAGTAGAGTCATGTGCTGATCTGATGTCATAAGAAGATTTGAGGCTGGCACATTTCACATATTTGTGTGAACACCCAATCGTCATGCTCATGAACTACAAAAGGATCAGGGGCAAGGTTTGTTTTTTTGTTTTGTTTTGTTTTGTTTTGTTTTTTGAGACAGAGTCTTGCTCTGTCACCCAGGCTGGAATGCAGTGGTGCGATCGGCTCACTGCAACCTCTGCCTTCCGGATTCAAACGATTCTCCTGCCTCAGCCTCCCGAATAGTTGGGATTACAGGTGCCCACCACCACGCCTGGCTAATTTTTGTATTTTTAGTGGAGATGGAGTTTCGCCATGCTGGTCAGGCTGATCTCGAACGCCTGACCTCAGGTGATCCGCCCGCTTCAGCCTCCCAAAGTGCTGGGATTACAGGCGTGAGCTACCGCGCCTGGCAGGGGTAAGGTTTTAAGGCTTGTTACTTTTGTGTTTTACAGGTACATAAAAAGGAGAGCCAACTCACATGTCTGAAGAAGAAAGAACAAGTCAACTACTGTTATATTGGGTCGACATGTGGTTAAGAACCGAGACTTGAAGTCAAAGCTTTTCAAGCACGAAGGAATGCACACATCACCAGGAAATCTTGTAAAAATTTACATAATGATTAAGTGTAGGGTAGAAGCACAGGGCCTGTGTTTCTAATATCACCAGTGTTACCAATTGAGTAGCAAAATTCTGGAGTCTGATTATCTGGGTTCACGTCCTGGTTCTGGACTTTACCGAGCTGGGGACCTTGAGTAATTTAACCTTGAGTAACATGCCTCAGTTTCTTCATCTGTAAAATCTGAAATAATAATATTACCTACATCCATGGGTTTTTATAAGAATTAGTAGAATTAATATAGAGTAGCACTGAGAATAGTGTCTGGCACATGGTGGATACATGATAAATATTTGCTGAATGAATTTCCTAGCAGCAAAACAAGTGGGGAAAAAGGGGTCTGTGCTTTTGAACTCAACTCTTTTATGTCTCATCAAATAATTCACTCATCTTTCACCTTCTAACTTGGTACCATTGATTGTCTTTGAGTTAACTCTGTAGAGTCCTAATTAGGATTGAAAAGAACAAGATGAAAAGCTTCTGCAGAAGGTAATGAGGAGTCCTAATTTCCCCTCCACCTAAGAGTAGGGAATGATCAAATTTATATTTAAGAAAATCACTCATAGCAGAAGAGAGACAGAGAGAAGGAATTGGACAAGACTAGGGGTGGAAAGATAAGTTTACAGACTATTATAATAGGCCAGAGAACATATTTAAAACCACCTGAGATTAAGACAGTGGAGACAGTAGAAAGGTGGAAAACAATACAAGCACAATTAAGGAGGTTGATTTGGCAAGACATGGCATTAAATAGTGGGCACAGCTAATGTTCAGGGAGAAATGTGAGGATGTTTCCCAGTTTTCCAGCTTTGGTAAGAAGATAAAACTTGGGAACATTTGCAGAGATAGAGAATAAAGGAGCAGGAATAAGTAAGAATAAAAGGGATGAATAAAATGAGAAGGGAAAAAGATGGTAATAAGACTAATTTTGGACATGTTAAAAGTGGCTGTGGGATAAATACCCATAGGCAATTAGAAATGAAATATGGAGCTGAGGAGACTTTACACGTTGGCCATAAGAATTTGGAAGTCATCAGCATTTGTGTATTAAGGCCCTGGAAATGAATGAGTCAGTCCAGGAGAGTATTAGCTGTAAGAAAAATTGGATACAAATTGAAGACCATAAGGAAGACGTAGAGAGAACAATGAAAGAGGTAGGAACAGAGCCAAAAGAGAGGGATGGCAGAAGGCTAGGGAGGAGAGTGCTTCAGCAATGAGGGAATGGTCAGCAGGGCCAAATTCCACAACACATCTATACTCTTGGGAACCAGTTCTTCCACTGTGACTCACTGAATCTGTCAACACCACATCGTTATTTTAATCCTTTGGGGACAAAGCCTAGTATCTTGGTTTGACTCATTCTGCTTCCTCATTCTCTATATTTAAGACACTAAAACTTCTTTTCCATTTTTTGATATCCGTCCTTTACTAAGCCCAATTTTACATGCTAGTCCAAATACTCCTAGATGACACAAAAACTTTCTGTACTGTATGTTTTAGCTAGACCCAACTTCCTGAAACACCTTTTTCATTATGCCATATTTATTCTCTTCAAAACTTCTCTCTCTCTCTATATATATATGTGTGTGTGTGTGTGTGTGAATATATGTGTATGTGTGTGTGTATATATATATATATTTTTTTTCTTTTTTCGAGGTGGAGTCTTGCTCTGTCACTCAGGTTGGAGTACAGTGGTGCAATCTTGGCTCACTGCAACATTTGCCTCCCAGGTTCAAGTGATTCCTGTGCCTCAGCCTCCAGAGTAGCTGGGATTACAGGCGTGCACCACCACGCCCAGCTAATGTTTGTATTTTTAGTAAAGACAGGGTTTCACCATGTTGGCCAGGCTGGTCTTGAACTCCTGACCTCAAGTGATCCACCTGCCTCAGCTTCGCAATGTGTTGGGATTACAGGTGTGAGCCACCACACCCAGCCAAATATGTATATATTTTATAATTTCAACTTTTATTTTAGATTCGAGTGATACATGTCCAGGTTTGTTACATAGGTATATTGTGTGATGCTGAGGTTTGGGGTATGAATGATCCTATCACCCATATAGTAAGAATAGTACCCAGTAGGTAGTTTTTCAGCCCTTTCTCCCCATCACTCCCTCTTCTAGTAATCGCCAATGCCTATTATTCACATCTTTATGTCCATGTGTACCCAGTGTTTAGCTCCTACTTATTGTAAGTCAGAACATGTGGTATTTCGTTTTCCATTACTGTGTTAATTTGTTTAGGATAATGGCCCCAGCTGCATTCATGTTGCTGCAAAGGACAAGATTTCACTCTTTTTTAATGGCTGCATAGTATTCTATAGTTTATATGTGCTACATTTTCTTCATCCAATCTGTCATTGATGGGCACCTAGGTTGATTCCATGTCTTTTCTATTAAACTTCACAATATATTTTTTAACTTGGAACATTTGTTTTGTTTTAGAACATAAGCATCTATGTATTATCTAAGTAATATCTATGCATTTGAGTATAAGAAATGCCTAAGAATAATAAACACCAAATATAGGATAATGATTATCTCTGCTAAGAGAGAAATTAGTTATGATTGTGGAACAAAACACAGGAGATTTCAACTGCATTAATAGTGTTTTATTCCTAAGCTGGGTGTATTAGTCTGTTCTCATGCTGCTGATAAAGACATACCTGAGACTGGGCAATTTGAAAAAAGAAAGAAGTTTATTGGACTTACAGTTCCATGTGGCTGGGGAGGCCTCACAATCATGGTGGAAGGTGAAAGACACATCTCACATGGTGGCAGACAAAAGAAGAGAGCTTGTACAGGGAAACTCTCCTTTTTAAAAAACATCAGATCTTGTGAGACTTATTTACTATCAAGAGAACAGCACAGGAAAGACCCGCCCCCATTATTCAATCACCTCCCACTGGGTCCCTCCCACAACACCTGGGAATTCAAGATGAGATTTGGGTGGGGACACAGCCTAACCATATCACTGGGTAACAGGACCATAGGTTTAAGTTTCTGTACGTTTAAATAATATGAAAAACTACAGTGGTTTAGAAACACTTTAAAATAACAGCACCCTAAAATGTAAGTTTGATGTCCTCTTAATCGGGGACCCTGCTCCCTGTCTCATCTTATTTTCTACAATTCCTTATTGCATTCTCTTCTGGGTTTTTCTTTTCAATGTTGTTCAAAAAGGTCTTTGTGAAGTGTATTGGTTTCCCTTCCTTCCGTCACAGTTTCCCTCTGCCAGAAATGTGCCTCCACTCAGTCAGGTCCTCCTGTCCAAGACCTTTGCAGTCCTTTACACTCACGAGCCTTTGTTGCTAACTTTTATTGGATATGATTTCTCAATCCTGTGAAATCTTGTGTGAGAGAGAGAGAGAAAGAGGGTGAGAGGGAGGGAGTGTGTGTGTGTGTGTGTGTGTTTGAGACATTCTTATGTATCACTTTTAAAGCTATATATGTGAGATTTTTATTATTATAGAAAGTAGTTCAGCAGTTCTAACCCCATCTGCACATTACAATTATTGGGGAAGTGCTTTAAAAATATTAATACCTAGGCCCCAACTCAAACAGGTCCCACCTCAAACAGGTTTGAATGATAGAATTTTTAAAAAGCTTCCAAGGTGAGGCTAATACCACAGGTATAGTCTGATTATGTCTTAAAGGCCTGGGCCGCCTCTTCTTAGCCCTCTCTATAACAACACAGAATCACATATATAAATGAGAGTTATGGGCATGGGGAATATATGAATATGGGCTTAAAAGCCAATTACAGTCTGTGAAAGTAGGAAAAGCTAATAATCTTAAGAAACTGCTATAATATTCCTCTGCTATTATAATATACAAAAAAGTCCATTTAGCAGTAACTTGACCTCCAATAGTTCAGTGTCATGAGTATTTGCAAGCAAGTAACCTAAATACTCAAACATGAACAGCTGGACTGAAATCGACACTGACTGAAGTGAAGCTAAATACTGAGTTCAAGGAAGCAAGGCCATAAATAAGAGCTCTTAGTTACAATGTTTGACAGCACATCCTTAGTCCCAGAAAGTATCAAGGCAGCAGTAGCTGAGTGTAAAGGGTATGGTGTGAAAAATATATGGCATTTAGTTAAAAAATGATCATACAGAGACGTTAAAAAATTGGCCAAGATATTATACAAATAGTGAGGAAAATGTAGACTCTCTTTTTAATTTTTTGAATTAAATTATAACTGTAAATAACTGGTATGTTACATTGCTCAGTAATGGCCAAATGGTATTTGCACGGGAAAACTTGTTTTATCTATGACAGTCATGTTAAAATCACATGCTTGCAACAATCTTGAAAGTGAGAATTAGATGATTACTGACATAATTGGAATTCCATCAGGAAAGAGGATGTGTGTTTAAACCAGTTCTTAAATAAATAGATACAGTAGACAACTTTTAATGTCTCTTCCAATTTTTAGATACTTTAGTTATTTCTATTGACCTGTCTTCAAGCTCACTGATTCTTTCCATGGCCATGTTGAGTCTGCCGATGTGTGCATACCTCATTATTCATCATATCTGTTACAGTGTTTTTGATTTCTTGCATTTACTTTTGATTCTTTCTTAGATTTTCTATCTCTCTGCTTACATTAGTCATCTATTCTTGCCCATTGTCTACTTTTTCCATTAGGACCTCTTAACATATTAATAATAATTTTTTAAAATTCCCTATCTGATAATTCAAAAATCTGTGTCATATCTGGGTCTGGTTGTAATCCTTGTTTTACCTCTTCAAACTATGTGTTTTCTTGCTTTATCATCAGACCTTGTAATTTTGTATTGATAGGTGCAAATGACACATATGAGTAATAGGAATTGAGAAAAAACAGACCTTTAGCATGGAAATTTACGTTAACCATAAATGTTAAAAGGCTCAAATCTTCTAGTGCCCTTGTTTTTGATTTCCCTCTCAAGCTCCCCGAAGTATGCCTCCTCAGAGAAAGTCTGCTCCCTGTGGCTCTTTCAGGTGCAGCCCACTATAATACTTTAGCTTTGTTGGTGTGTGTCTTAGTCTGTTTTGTGTTGCTTATAATAGAATACTTGAAACTGGGTTATTTATAAAGAAAATGAATTTATTTCTTATCATTATGCAGGCTGAGAAGTCTGAGGTCAAGGGGCTGCATCTGATGAAAACCTTTTTTCTGGTGGGGACTCTCTGCAGAATCCCAAGATGGCACAGGCCATCTCATGGAAAGGGGACTGACCAAGTGTGCTCATTCAAATCTCTCTTTCTCTGTTTACAAAGCCACCAGTCCCACTCCCATGATAACCCATTAATCCATTCATTCATTAATGAATTCATCTACTCATAAGGACAGAGCCCTCATGACCCAACCACATCTCGAAGGCCCCACATCTCAATACTGCCACATTGGGGATTAAATTTCATCAAGCGTTTTGGAGGAGACAAATATTTAAACAACAGCAGTGTGGTATGGTATGGCAGAGTGGGGAGCATTCTCTAATCTTTTGATTAAATTTCAGTGTATCAGTGGTCCTTTGTCCTTGGACTATGACCTTCACAGGTGTTTCTCCAGCAGTATAGATTCTGCTACTCAGGCCTTCTACTCCCTCTCCTGGCTGCAACCTGTTTCCTTGAAGCTCCTACTCCAGCTGACCGCGTCTCCACCTCATACTCCCTCACCTTACCCATTCTTTAGTAAAACAGCAATCCTGGAGCAGGTGCAGTAGGAAGAACTCCCTCCCACCAGCTGGGATAAGGTTCTGGTGAAGTTGTTTTTCCGGGAGAATAGGCTTATTTTATAACGATGACTCTTCCTCTACCCCTGCCACAGCCACAGGAATCTTTGTTGGATCTTCATCGTGAGAACACGGTGGAGGTACTAGAAGCAAAGCCCATGAAATGTCCCTCAAGTCTCCAACCCCCAGGAGTTTCTCACTGTTACCTTAGCCCATATTCAGCCTGAATCCATTTATCAACATTATCATTTCAGTGTTCCTTCCAGTTAAAACTCCTCTTGCTTTTGTTTCAGATAAGCAGGTCTCAGCTGTGTCTCCCATCTCTTTAGATTTCTGACAACTTGTCCTGTGACCTCAGGTCTCTGAAGGGTTCAAGATATGTTAATGTTCTATCTGACCAGTTTTTCCTTGTGAGGATAACAGTAATAAGTTCTAAGCTCTTTAATATCAGAGCAGAAACCAGAATTCTAACTAAACTACTTCTACTCATAATTTCTAAGCTTGTAGGCAAATGTAATAGTTAAATTCAAGATTTTAAAATATTTTATTACAGTTGCATTTCCTATCACTTAGCTATATTTTAAAACTTCATTTTTTTTTTAGAAAAGTTGTTAGTGATAAATATTAGTGGAAGTTTAATGTTTAAATTTTGGGCAATTTTTTATTGTTGACAGTTAACAGTTAAAATTGATTTTGATTATTTAATTTATAGAGCAATTGCTTGTCAATTCATAAATATAGCAACCCGAATCTCTGTCATTTTGTAAAACCTTCCTTAGTTGTTACATTATTTGTATTCCCGTTAATCAAGAGTAATGTTGGCTTTTATTTTATTCTATCAGTTTAGTTTGGGCATTAGTATATTTCTTTTTATTATTATTATTATTATACTTTAAGTTTTAGGGTACATGTGCACAATGTGCAGGTTTGTTACATATGTATCCATGTGCCATGTTGGTGTGCTGCACCCATTAACTCGTCATTTAGCATTAGGTATATCTCCTAATGCTATCCCTCCCCCCTCCCCCCACCCCACAACAGTCCCCGGAGTGTGATGTTCCCCTTCCTGTGTCCATGTGTTCTCACTGTTCAATTCCCACCTATGAGTGAGAACATGCGGTGTTTGGTTTTTTGTCCTTGCTATAGTTTACTGAGAATGATGGTTTCATACTACAAACACCTCTACGCAAATAAACTAGAAAATCTAGAAGAAATGGATAAATTCCTCGACAAATGCACCCTCCCAAGACTAAACCAGGAAGAAGTTGAATCTCTGAATAGACCAATAACAGGCTCTGAAATTGTGGCAATAATCAATAGCTTACCAACCAAAAAGAGTCCAGGACCTGATGGATTCACAGCCGAATTCTACCAGAGGCACAAGGAGGAACTGGTACCATTCCTTCTGAAACTATTCCAATCCATAGAAAAAGAGGGAATCCTCCCTAACACATTTTATGAGGCCAGCATTGTCCTGATACCAAAGCCTGGCAGAGACACAACCAAAAAAGAGAATTTCAGACCAATATCCTTGATGAACATTGATGCAAAAATCCTCAATAAAATACTGGCAAACCGAATCCAGCAGCACATCAAAAAGCTTATCCACCATGATCAAGTGGGCTTCATCCCTGGGATGCAAGGCTGGTTCAACATATGCAAATCAATAAATGTAATCCAACATATAAACAGAACCAAAGACAAAAACCACATGATTATATCAATAGATGCAGAAAAGACCTTTGACAAAATTCAACAACGCTTCATGCTAAAAACTCTCAATAAATTAGGTATTGATGGGACGTATCTCAAAATAATAAGAGCTGTCTACGACAAACCCACAGCCAATATCATACTGAATGGGCAAAAACTGGAAGCATTCCCTCTGAAAACTGGCACAAGACAGGGATGCCCTCTCTCACCACTCCTATTCAACATAGTGCTGGAAGTTCTGGCCAGGGCAATCAGGCAGGAGCATTAGTATATTTCTTGAAATAACTCATGACATCTGAAAACTCTGATCAAGTTCAGCATTCAGAACATTTATTTTGGTTAACTGACCTAAAATATTTCGAAAATAACATTTAATGTCACAATCCTAGGATTATTTTGATTATTGAAGCTGCTTTGGTTTAAAGGGAAAGTATTGTTACAAATAAAGATAATTCAATTTTCTTTTCTTTTTTGTTAATACAAAGTGTCATTGATAGATGTAGTAACAAACCATCGACATCGTCCAAGTTTCAGTGATCCTACTTTGGCATAGTATAATGAAGGTTTTCCTCATTTGAGCTGCTCTATAATAATTTGATATCTTGTCTCATTTTCCAGGCCAATTGTGGGTCAGAGATGAGACCCTTCATCTAAGGCTATGGTTTCAATCAGCAAACACTGGGAAGAAAGATGTTTCTGTATGACTCAATAACCTTGATGGTTTCTTGAATTGTTCTATACATTAAGGCTCAAATAGAAATAAATTGAAATGGAGTTGTATTCTTAGCTGGGTCAAACCCTGAAATACTGTTGGCCAATGAAATAGGTAAATTATTTATTTTAGTGCTTCCGAATGCAGTTAATGAAGGATGAAAACTAATTAGTATTTCTTGGTTTTTCTAATGAAATGAAACTCTACTGAAAGGCTCAAACTATTTTATCCATCTGAGAATCCCACGGATAGGTATCTGACTTGCCTAAGAGAAGAATTTGTCAGCTTTCCCTGAGATGGGTAAATCCTCCACTGTCTCACAACTATTTCGCACATTCTCCTCTCTACAAAAGTCTCCAAAACCACTTCCCTGCTCCTTGTTCTTAACTGATGGTCTTGGTTCTTATTTCATGGAAAAATAAATAAAAATCTGCCAACTTGTACTGTACTCATATACCCTATATTCTTTCCTATAGTTAAAACTGATAGACTGTCCTTGGTCCTAAGGCTAAATACTCCTCTTGTGCACTGCTTCTCATCACTTCTCACCTGCTCAAGGACTTCACTCCTGCAATTGTGTCTTCTTTCTTCCATATAAAAAAAAATTACAGCAAACTCATCTTGATTCCACATATCCTTCAGCACAATTTTCCATTTCTTTGCTACCCTTTACAGCTAAACTTCTGAAAAATCACTGTCTCTACTAATTGTCTGCAATTTCTCTTTTCCCATAGTCTCCCAAACCTGCTCTGATCTGCCTCCTGTCTCTTTCTCTCTGCAGGAACTGATTGTTCAAGATCGCCAATGACCTGCATGAAGCCAAATGCAATAGCCAAACCTCAGTCCTATATTGCCTAACCTATAAACAATTTTTGAACCTCTAAACATGTTTGACACAAATGATCAAACACATTCCTTCTTGAAACACATTCTTTGCTCCAAGCCAGGATCTTCCTCACTCTTGATTCTCTTTCTATCTCATTGGCTGCTCCTTATCAATCTCTTTTGCAACCTCTGGTTCTTCCTTATCTGCGTAATTTCTAAACTGGTTTGCCTCAGAGGCTTATTTTTCTCTTTATTCACTTACTAGGGAATTTTATTTAGCCCCACAGCTTTCATGCTATCTCTATAAAAATTTTAAAATTAATATCTGCCTATGCAGCAACTCCACATGGACATCTGATATGGTCTGGCTCTGTGTCCCCACCCAAAGCTCATCTTGAATTGTAATCCGAATTATAATTCCCACGTGTTGGGGCAGGGACCTGGTGGGAGGTGATTAGATCATGGGGGTGGCCCCCCCATGCTGCTGTTCTCGTGATAGTGAGTGAGTTCTCAGAGATCTGATGGTTTTATCAGGGGCTTTCCCCCACTTTGCTCTGCCCTTCTCTTTCCTGCCACCATGTGAAGGACTTGTTTGCTTCCCCTTCTGTCAAGATTGTAAGTTTCCCGAGGCCTCCCCAGCTATGCTGAACTGTGAGTCAATTAAACTTCTTTCCTTTAGAAATTACCCAATCTCAGGTATGTCTTTATTAGCAGCATGAGAATGGACTAATATATCTATAAGCACCTCAAACATACATAAATTTTCCAGAACTGAACTTTTGATTAAACTTATTCCTCCCTAACCCTCTCCATTAGCACATTTGGATGTTACTATGGCCAGGTACCAGATCATAAATGCTGAAAAGCAAAAGGGGATTAAAAAATAATACATTTTAAAAAATATATCATCATATAATTTTCTCAGTGTGAACTGTATCTCTTTAACATTTATTTTATTTTTAGGGTACTGAGAATTCATACTAGTGGAAAACATAATGATTCTATTTAGTCATTTAAAGGATAATTTGGGCAGGGTGTGGCAGTGGATCTAGGAGAGAAAAGCTTTCTTTTTTTATTATACTTTAAGTTCTGGGATACAGGTTCAGAACGTGCAGTTATGTTACATAGGTATACACATGCCATGGTGGTTTGCTGCACCCATCAGCCTATCATTTACATCAGGTATTTCTCCCAATGCTAACCCTCCCCTAGCCCCCTATCCCATGACAGGCCCCAGTGTGTGATGTTCCCCTCCCTGTGTCCATGTGTTCTCATTGTTCAACTCCCACTTTTGAGTGAAAACATGCGGTATTTGGTTTTCTGTTCCTGTGTTAGTTTGCTGAGAATGATGGTTTCCAGCTACATCCATGTCCCCGCAAACAACAGGAACTCATCCTTTTTTATGGCTGCATAGTACTCCATGGTGTATATGTGCCACATTGTCTTTATCCAGTCTATCATTGATGGGCATTTGGATTGGTTCCAAGTCTTTGCTATTGTCAACAGTGCTGCAATAAACATACATGTGCATGTGTCTTTATAGTAGAATGATTTATAATCCTTTGGGTATATACCCAGACATGTGCATATGTCTTTAGAGTAGAATGATTTATAATCCTCTGGGTATATACCCAGTAGTGGGATTGCTGGGTCAAATGGTATTTCTGGTTCCAGATCCTTGAGGAATCACCCTGCTGTCTTCCACAATGACACTGTCTTCCAATGGTTGAACTAATTTACACTCCACTGTTCTCCAATGGTTGAACTAATTTACACTCCCACCAACAGTGTAAAAGCATTCCTATTCCTCCACATTCTCCCTAGCATCTGCTGTTTCCTGACATTTTAATGATCACCATTCTAACTGGTATGAGATGGTATCTCATTGTGGTTTTGATTTGCATTTCTCTAATGACCAGTGATGATGAGCTTCTTTTCATGTTTGTTGGCCACATAAATGTCTTCTTTTGAGAAGCATCTGTTCATATCCTTCACCTACTTTTTGATGGGGTTGTTTGATTTTTTCTTGTAAATTTCCTTAACTTCTTTGTAGATTCTGAATATCAGCCCTTTGTTAGATGAGTAGATTGCAAACATTTTCTCCCATTCTGTAGGTTGCCTGTTCACTCTGATAATAGTTTGTTTTGGGGTGGCTTTTGTTGCCATTGCTTTTGATGTTTTAGTCATGAAGTCTCTGTCCATGCCTATGTCCTGAATGGTATTGTCTACGTTTTCTTCTAGGGTTTTTATGGTTTTAGCTCTTAACGTTTAAGTCTTTAATCCATCTTCAGTTAATTTTTGTATAAGGTGCAAGGAAGGGGTCCAGTTTCAGTTTTCTGCATATGGCTAGCCAGTTTTCACAACAACGTTTAATAAATAGGGAATCCTTTCCCCATTGCTTGTTTTTGTCAGGTTTGTCAAAGATCAGATGGTTGTAGATATGTGGTATTACTTCTGAAGCTTCTATTCTGTTCCATTGGTCTATATATCTGTTTTGTTACCAGTACCATGATGTTTTGGTTACTGTGGCCTTGTAGTATAGTTTGAAGTCAGGTAGTGTGATGTCTCCAGCTTTGTTCTTTTTGCTTAGTATTGTCTTGGCAATGTGGGCTCTTTTTTGGTTCCATATGAAATTTAAAGTAGTTTTTTTCTCATTCTGTGAAGAAAGTTAATGGTAGCTTGATGGGGATAGCACTGAATCTATAAATTACCTTGGACACCATGGCCATTTTCAAGATATTGATTCTTCCTTTCCATGAGCATGGAAAGTTTTTCCATTTGTTTATGTCCTATCTTATTTCCTTGAGCAATGGTTTGTAGTTCTCCTTGAAGAGGTCCTTCATATCCTTGCAAGTTTTATTCCTAGGTATTTTATTCTCTTTGTAGCAATTGTGAATGGGAGCTCACTTACGATTTGGCTCTCTGTTTGTCTATTATTGGTGTATAGGAATGCTTGTGATTTTTGCACATTGATTTTTGTATCCTCAGACTTGGCTGAAGTTGCTTATCAGCTTAAGGAGATTTTGGGCTGAGACGATGGGGTTTTCTAAATATGCAATCATGTCATCTGCAAACAGAGAAAATTTGACTTCCTTAGGAGAGAATAGCTTTCTAGAAGCCTGGGCAATATGCTGTGACATGGCGGTAGGGGGTGAGACAGGCAGGTTTGTTGCTTCCCTATTTTAAGATGGTCCGGAGAAAAAGGGCAAAAGCCCCTCACTCTAGTTCTAGCTGATCTAAACTCTCAGCCAATCAGTAATGAAAGACCCAAGAAGCTATTCACCAAAAGCTTCCACTTCAGGGGACGAAGGACTCCCGGGAACCTTGTATATTTGGTAAGACTTAAACTCCAACCTGAACTTATCTCTTCCTCATTTTAATGCTAAAATTCACACCAAGTGATAGAGATTTAAATTGTTAATGCTACATATAACATACGAAGAAGCATGTTGAGCCACTGTGAAACCACTAGGAAAACCCTCGCTATACCTGCCATGACATAAATCTTCCCTATTGAAAGACCCTATAAAACTAACCCATACACTACCCTTGGGAGAAGCCCATTCCTCTTTCTTTCTGGGTGCTGGCTCCCTTGTGCACAAGCTGAAGTAAACTTTCCTTTGCTATTATGTTTGGTGATCTCTCTTGAGTTCTATCCTGGTAGACTGTAAGAACCCAAGGCAGATGTAACAGACGTAGGAGTCTGGCTCTGGGGATATATATGTACTGTGGGCTCAGTTAGGACCTGGGTTCCAAAATTCAGCTTAATGCAGGAGACTAGACCCTTTGGAGTTGGTTGTAGTTTTGTAGTAAAAGAAGTGAAAGTGAATAATACATTTTAGGTAGTGGGACAAAAATAAGTTGCTTCAGACAAAACCCTAATGATGGTACTGCCTTCAAAGAATATGATCTTAATAAGGAAAGCTTTGTGATGATTATGATGGTATCTCAAAGCAGTGGCAGCACCAGCCCCATCTACAACCCAGTGACCGAATCCTGCCACTGCTGCTGCAGTTGTTTCAACTAGAACAGCAGCTGTGGCTCAAGTCCCAGCCTCTGTCTTTGCTTTGCTTGTCACTTGTGTGGCTGTACCCATCACTCCAGCCTCAAAGACAGTATTTTCTGGACCTGCACCTAGTAGTGCAACTGAATAAGAGAAACTTGCAGAAAAGTCAGTGGGAACATCAGTGATTGGTAGCCCAATATCAACTGAGAGCTCCTTAGAAGATTTTTCTCTGGAAAACATTTTGAAGATGCATCAAGAACATTAATGACAGATTGACCTTATAAAAATAGGGTAATGAGATCATGTCAATATGTTATGAACAGGAACAAATAATTACAGCTCTCAAAACTAGTTTCAATAACCCTGGCAGAGCAGTAAAGTATCTTTTTTTTTCTTTACCATGTATCTAAAAATTATTTCATTCCTACCAGACTTCAATTTTTAGAGATTTTTAGGTTTACAGAGTTATTGAGAAGAGTACAGAGAGTTCCCCTATACCTCTGCTACCCACCACAGGAGTTTCCCCTATTATTAACATCTTGCATTGGTGTGGTATATCTGTCTCTATTTGTGAAACAATATTAATACATCCATTATATTAATTAAAGTCTGTAGTTTAGTTTAGGGTTCACTTTTGGTGTTGTACCATTCTGTGGGTTTTAACAAATGCGTAATGTCATATAGTCACCATTATAATATCATACAGTTTACTTTTACTGCCCTAAAAGTCCTCTGTGCTACATCTATTCATTCCTCCCTCAACTCCCTCCCTCTGACAAACACGGATCTTTTTACAGTTTCTGTAGTTTTGTCTTTTCCAGAATGTCATATAATTGGGATCATACAACATGTAGCCTTTCCAAACTGGTTTTTTTTTTTTTGACTTAGCAATAGGCTTTTGAGGTTCTCCATGTTGCTTGATACCTCATTTCTTTTTATCACTGAATAATATTCCATTTTATCAACATATCAGTTTGTTCATCTCTTCACCTATTGAAGGACATCTTGACAGTTTACAATTTTCATCAATTATGAAAAAAAGCTGCTATAAGTAATTATATGCAAGTTTTTGTGTGAACATGAGTTTTCAATGTATTGGGCCACATACTTAGGAGCACTATTGCTGAATTGTATGGTAAGACTAAAGTTTAGCTTTGTAAGAGACCACCAAATTGTCTTTCAAAGTGCCATTTTGCATTCCCACAAGCAATGAAGGAGAGATCCTTGTGTACATTTGATTTTATCAGTGTTTTTGGATTTTTGCCATTCTAACAGGTGTGTAGTTGTATTTCGTTGTTTTAGTTTGCAATTCCTAATAACATATGATGTGGAGAACCTTTTCGTATCCTTATTTGCCAGATGCACATCTTCTTTGGTGAAAAGTCTGTTCAGATTTTTAGCCTACTTTTTAATTGCATTGTCTATTTTTTATTACTGAGTTTTAAGAATTCTTTGTATATTATGGGTGCAAGTCCTTTATCATATGTGTATTTTGCATATATCTTCTCCCGGGCTGTGGCTTGTATGCAAAATATCTTTTAATGGGAAGTCCTGGAAAAATAGAAAGGAAGGCTATAGTTGAACGCCCTTAAGTGGCTAGTACTGGACTCTTCCATCTTCACCAGAGGCCACAGCTGCAGCAACTACAGCAGCAACTTCTAGAGGATCTGCCTTTGAATTTTGATGGAATAAGCCTCAGTTTCAATACAGGAGATACATCACTTAACAGAATCAGTCCCTACTTCCGGTATTGCTACCTCAGATAGGTCAAGAGACTCCTCAATGACTGGTACAAATTAGCCAACCTTGGGAACATTTATGGAAATGCCAAATGGACCAGTCCTAGAAGCTAGTGGAGGAGTGGGCGGAAGTGGCAGTGGAGGAGCTGATGAGATAAAAGTGTGCCTAAACCACATTCAAGCATTGCCTCAGGAAACAGACACCAAAGAAAGGTCAACTGCATCAGGATTTCCTGAGGGACTCGTGTTTTCCCCTCAGAAAACACATCAGTGAATGTATTACACTAACTGTTCCCTGGACCATCTAGGATGATATGGGCTCATCTTCATAACTTAGTAAAATAAAATAGTAGTAAATAGTAGCCCTAAATAGTAGCCAACTACTTATTTTGGTGGTGGGGAGGGATGGATATAGGAAATAGTAAAAGGACAAAAAGAATTTATATCTACCTAAATTAATATTGCACATCCACACAATGCACAGACTATTAAAAAACCAGAAAAGCAACCTTTGTAGGTCTTTATTTCTTCCATAAAATAATAGATAACCTTTCCTAGTTGCTTACTTTCCTTAGTACACTAGATCCATAAATTTAGCATCATGCCGCGTTTTATATTCCTTTGACTGAAGATTGGTTTCAGAAAGAATCTTTGCTAACTAGAATCTGCAGTCTCTATTTTATGGCAATACTGGATAATGAAAAAAATATTTTGGAGTAACTATAAGATATATATATGAAGCAAAAGAGTCATCAGTAATTTGGCATTTATGAATATGAATATTCACATGAATATTATATATACGATATTTGTGTAGGAAAGCACACTCATGAGAAAATTCATGGGAAAGTGAGAAGCCTTCTCTTTAAATGAGAATAATTTCCAATTTTGAAAATATTTCTTGTTCATTAAACATAAGACCCTTCTTTGAGAATTTGAGAAGCCTATAGTTTCTGTACACAAATATAGTTAGTTTGTTGTTCTCATATTAGGCTTTGTTTTGGGAGAAAAACTGGTAGTTTTCCAATTACAGTTTATGTCAATGGCATATTGAAGTAAAATTTCAAAAAAGTCACCACGGGTTTGATTCTGATGTATTCTTTAGGGCAATATACACTTGTGGTCAACTGAGCAGTGCAACAGTCACTTTCTCTCTATCTTACCCTTTCTTCTGCAAAAACGTTTATCAGCAGGTTGTGAGCTCAAACTGCTGTCTTTCTTTTTAGTTGACAACCTGCCGACTGGATTAAAAATGAATATTAGGTTGGTCCAAAAGTAATTGCAGTTTGTCCATTACTTTTAATGGCAAAAACTGCAATTACTTTTGCACCAACCTAGGAGAGTTATTGCCAAACGCGTTTCTGACATGTGTGGACTTTTTTCTTTTATTAAATAAGTAAGACGAGCAGGGACCCTCTTTTTAGGGAACTATGGACTCCCAAGCATAGAAATAAAGGAAAATGCTTGGTTTCTTCAAGGGAAATTCCAGGAATCTAGCTAGCAGAAAAGTAAATAAGTAGTTTTTTAAACAAGAAGATAATAGTAGCTTAAGACAATAATCAAAAAAGTTAGAGCTCTGAAGATGTTTGCTTTTTCCATGGAAACTAAAGATGACATCTTAACAGATGTGCCTGAACTGTCTTTCAGAAACTCGCATCCAGACCAAGGACCCACCACATGGATCTACTGGCATTTAGGCCTCAGAAAAGGGGGAGGTGAGGACTGAACTCTGACCTCTGTTCTTTGTTCTAAATTTCTTCCTGAGGGGCCTGAAGAAGGTCCTACCCAGGAGCTATAGCTAACATTCTTTTCTGCTGATCTCAAATTTTCAGACAAAACCTCACTTCCTGAATCAGTTGCAAATCTGAAAACCTTTGAATCAATCTACAACCTGTAAACTCCTCACTTCAAGAAAAGTCTGTTCAGATTTTTAGCCTAAACCAATGTGTAACTTTCATGAATTGATTTACAATTTTGCCTGCAACCTCTGCTCTCCTGAAATGTACCCCTATCTCTAAAATCTCTTATCTGCAAGCCATTGAGAAGTTCAAGTCCTAAGCATGGGCAGCCTTAACTCCTTGCTTGGTGTCCTGCAATAAATGTCTCACATTCTCTCACTGCTATCCCAATGTCAGTGATTGGCTTTGCTCCTGTGGGAGAGCAGACCCCAGTTAGGTTCTAAAACATAAATATGTATGACAATTAAGGCATTAATATTATAATACTTCCAAAAAGAGAAGAACAGAACTGAATCTGGCATCATTGATTTCATCCAGAAGATAGGAGCTGTCTTTTAAAAGGGTTAGGAGATATTGCTGGAAACATACTTTCAGAAATATAAAATAAACATTTTCATGGCACATTCAAGAGTTTAATAGCAAAAAATTATTTGAATGCCCTTTTAGTGGTATAAATATACAATTATCTACTTAATAACTCATATATATTTTACAAGCATCTCAAATCTATCATTTTCTGAATAAACAGGATTCTCTCTAAGGCTTATCCATATGAGTAAATATAAATAGTAGCACTATTCACCCTTACTGACTTAAACAAGCCTTTTTTTAATTCATTGTTAGTGTTTCAATTTTATTTGTTGCATTTCTGGCATGCCAAACATGTTGGGTTTTAGATGATCAAATCTATCATAACTTTGTTTTTATGACTTATTGCTTAGAATAGCAACTATAAACCAAAAATATATAGATATTTCTCTGCATTATTTTACAATTCAGTTTGAATATCTGATATGTCTGATATATTTCATGGTAAGTCCTTGACTTGATCAATAGTTAATTCAAACCGCTATCTAGAATTATCTTAGATTTCAGGACTGTTTGAATCCAGAGAAATTGTTTCAGAGCAGTGATGTGATGGTGGCAGTGGTGAGAGTAATGACAGTAGTGGGGGTGGTGTCCATTTATCGACTGATGGAGGAGATGATGGGGGTGATGGTGTAATGGTGATGGCGGTGTCGATGGTAGTGGTGGTGGAGATGGGGGTGGTGGGGGTGGGGCTGGGTAGTAACTGATGAGAACATATAGCCTTACAGTCTGGCTCATCAGGGAACAACTGAGAGGTTTCAAAATCTCATGTAGGAAAGGCATGTGATAATCATTGCATATTTATTATACACTCTTATGTATTGTAGAAGGAAAGCATATAGATGGATTTCAGATGAGATGGAATGTTGAAATGTGCTACCATAGTATTCTGAATTATTGTGATGCTTTGCATTGTGATCTCTCTCCTTTTGCCTCAACAAATTTCTGTTTTGATGGCGAATGTTAAAAGCAGTTTTACTAGTGTGAGTCTTAAAAGATTTTAGACTTTTAAAATAAATTCTAGCACTATTAAATTTTAAGCCACATTTAAAATTCCAACAATGTATTTTTATTTCCCCATTTGTTTTTAATACTTCATTGGTAAGGGTGTTGAAGTTGCTACTTTCTCAGATTTTCCCCTAAGTATAATTATTTGTCAAGAGTCATGGTTTTAGAATTTTCTAGAGTTTCATGATCTCTATAAACATGCCTAGTTTTGGTGGCATGTTTTTTGTCTCTAACATTTGTCTCTAACAAAAATAATTTTTAACAATGAAATTTGATTCTTTTTTCTGTATAAAGGCCATTCAAAGTAAAATACAAAAAATAAAGAAAATAGTTATTTTAAACACTTACAATTTAGGGAGTGGAAAGGAAACATCTACTACATGCCAGCCTCCTAAGGCTTCCAGTTGTGGTTCCTTCCTTCCTTTCTTTCTTCCTTCCTTCCTTTCCTTTCTTTCTTCTTCAAGGTCTCACTCTGTTTCCCAGGCTGAAGTGAAGTGGCATGATGATGGCTGTCTGCAGCCTTGACCTCCCAGGTTCCAGTGATATTCCCACTTCAGCCTCCCAAGTAGCCCTGACTACAGCTGCACACCACCACGTCTGGGTAATTTTTAATTTTTCTGTAGAAACAGAGTATTGCTATGTTGCCCAGGCTGGTCTTTCTTGAACTCCTGGGCTCAAGCAATTCTCCTGCCTTGGCCTCCCAAATGTTGAAATTATAGGCATGAGCCACCATACCCAGACTCTCTTACCTTTTTGAATGGGCAAATGGCCACCTCCAAAGTAATGACAAGTTTCTTTTCATATTTTGTAGCCTCTCCCCTCCCAAGTGTACCCTTTAACAACCTGGAGGCCCTGGTGACCTCACAGGACTCATTCCGATCATGAATAGGAATAGAGATAAAGGAAAAGAAAATCTTTACTACTCCTCAAAGTGGAACATCTATATGAGAAAAAAATTAAGGAGACGAGAAATAGAGTTAGATACTTGATAATATAGTACTAGTTGGGGCCGGGCGCGGTGGCTCACGCTTGTAATCCCAGCACTTTGGGAGGCCGAGGCAGACGGATCACGAGGTCAGGAGATTGAGACCACGGTGAAACCCCGTCTCTACTAAAAATACAAAAAATTAGCCGGGAGTGGTAGTGGGTGCCTGTAGTCCCAGCTACTCGGAGAGGCTGAGGCAGGAGAATGGCGTGAACCCGGGAGGCGGAGCTTGCAGTGAGCCGAGATCGCGCCACTGCACTCCAGCCTGGGCGACAGAGCAAGATTCCGTCTCAAAAAAAAAAAAAAAAAGAGAAAAATATAGTACTAGTTGGTACCTCATCCAAGTTCAATGAGCATGAAATTTCATGGTAACTCTGCCACCCAGGATGAAGGTTTCTCAGCCTTGGCACTGGTGACATTTTGAGCTGGACAATGCTCTGTTGTGGGGAGTGTCTTCTGTATTATAAGGTATTTGGCAGCATCCTGGCCTCTATCCATTAGATAAGATTGACACCCCTTCCCCCAGTCACAAGTATCAAAAATGTCCCTAGACAAATGTCTCCTCAGAGGCAAAACCATGCCCTAGACCCTCGACCCACATTGAGAACTGCTACTCTACACTAAGATGTAGGTATGTGGGTCCTTTTTACACAGATCACAGAAATGAACTGTTTGATGACTAGGCCACTCAATCTTCCAGGGCTGTGGAAAATATGGCGGGCACTGTGGCTAACGCCTGTAATCCCAGCACCTTGGGAGGCCGAGGCAGGCAGATCACCTGAGGTCAGGAGTTCGAGAGCAGCCCAGCCAAAATGTTGAAATCCTGTCTCTACTAAAAATACAAAACTTAGCCAGGCATGGTGGTGTTTGCCTGTGGTCCCAGCTACTCAGGAGGCTGAGGCAGGAGAATAGCTTGAACCCGGGAGGCAGAGCTTGCAGTGAACTGAGATCACGCCACTGCACTCCAGCCTAGGCAACAGAGTGAGACTCCGTCTCCAAAAAAAGAAACAAAAAAGAGAGGAAAAAAAGAATGTAAGACAGAAAGAAAATAAGAAAGAAAGAAAACCAGCCTGGAGTACTTCATCCATGTTTTCTTCAATAGTTTTTATGGGCCTCTCATGGTGTAAGCACCTTCCCCATCCTAAACTTAAACGAAGTATATTATCTGTTCCAGAAGAAACAAAACCTAGTTCAAGGCTGAGTGAAAGACTGGCTGTATTGGACTTTTAGAAATGGTAGATTATATTAAAATATGGTTTAGAAATACCATAGACTGTATTTTACAAGCAATGTAGGGGGTTTTCGAAGACAATGCTGACTATATGCAAGTCTTCACATTGCAAGTTGAGCCCAGAATCAAGCCCTCAGCTGTTAGGTTGGTGCAAAAGTAATTGTGGCTTTTGCCATTACTTTCAATTTCATTACCGCAATTGCTTTTGAACCAATCTAATAAAATTTGAAACTAGTGTAAAAGAGAAGTCTTGTTTGAGTCAGACATAAAAAGAATTCATACTTACAAAATATGTTAGGATATAACTAATCAAATTCCAAAAGAGTTAGCCAATGTTTTCATAAAGTATTGAGTGTATCTGAAACATTTAAGGGATGATGACTTTTACAAAATCAGTGTAACTAACTGACACATTTTGGAGGGAAAACAGCAGCTGGAGTACCATTCATCTTTAGTGTGACTGCTACTTTTCTGTAGACTTTAAGCCAAAGTGTACTTAATATTACTAATGGTACTAATATACCATTTTGACTATAATGTCAAATAAAAGAGATGAGTTTAGGAGTGAAGTTTTTATAGTATATGTGGAATAACTCTATAACAATCAGAGCATTGTTGCATTGCCCAACCCCAGGGTCACTACTGTATTCTCGTGTGAAGCACTCTGGAGTACCAATGGTCCTGAAGATGAAATCTTTTTTTTGTTGTTGTTGTAGATGGACTAGTAGTCCTTTATTTTCTAAGTGTGGTTTTTATATAAACATCAAAAAGGAAAAAATTTTTTTAGCCCTTTTCTTTTCATGCTAAGTTTCTTGAAAGCCACATTCTTTGACTTTACTTCTTATGCACTTTTCTACCTGTTGTGCTCTAACATCTGTTCCTACAACAAGGCGGGCGGATCACCTGAGGTCAGGAGTTCGAGACTGAAGATGAAATCTATTCGATTTTTAGATATTTGTTATGGCCAGCTCGGTATAAGCACTTTATTTTTCTCGAGAAAATGAACTATTATTTCAAAATCACTCCTTGTGTGGGCAGAGGACTGTGGTAGAGGCTTGTAAGTAATGAAATATTTCTGAATACCAGAAAAATACTACTGACTTTTTAAATAGGGTGTTTTCTATTTAGAAAAAAGTCAGTCTCAGTAATTTGAGTGGAAGTAGGGATGGTAGTTTATTTGATGTTGAAAACTTAATATTTTTCTTCTGAAAAGCTGCCACTGACTAACAAGAAAACAACCCATAATATGGGAGTTGTGTTTAAATATTGTTAGCTCATTACTTTTGATTATTTTTATGCCATTTATGAAGTCCTTTAAAGTGAACTTCATAACCACAATTATTTTCTACCCTTTCCTCTCTACATTGTTCTGTTGCAACATTTTTGTTGAACAAAACTTCAAATAAAGTTGGCATATTTGCTTTCATAAAACAGCAGAAATGTCCGAAAGAAAATGTAGCTGAGAATAAGCATAAGCCATCATATTTTCTCATACCGTATTCCTTATAGCAAAGCTATTTATTATCTCTGTAGACTTCTTTTTTTTTTCTTTTTGTAATGGCAATGGCAGCCCTCAGAAGTAATACTTGTATATTTGAAGCAAACTTGTATAGGTTGAATCCCATTAGAGTGAATTATAAGACACATTTCAATTTTTTAAAAATAAAGTATCCACTTCATTGAATAAACTTTCAAATAAAAAAAGACTTAGTTCATTAGAGCTGCTATAAGAAAATACCACACACTGAGTAATTTATAAACAACTGAAATTTATGACTCACAGTTCTGGAGACTGGGAAATCCAAGATCAAGGCACCAGCAGATTTGGTGTCTGGTGAGAGCTCAGTCTGCTTCATAGATGGGGCCTTCTCACTGCGTCTTCACATGACAGAGGGGTGAGCAATCTTTCTCGAGCCTCTTTTGTGTGGGTACTAATCTCATTCATGAGGATGAAGTTCTCATGATGTAATCATCTCCCAAGAGCCTTATCTCCTTGTGTCATCACACTGGGACCTAAGTGTCAACGTATGAATTTTGGGTGGAACAAACATTCAGGCTGTAGCAAAAGCATGTGAGCATACATTAGAAAATTGATTCTTATTGGAGGGGTGGAGGAGGAGGCAGCTGATAAAGAGATTCAGGCTTGGCCAGGAAGATGGGAGGAGATCAGAATCTTGTTATCCCAGAAGAGAAAGGAAGAGTATTTCCAGAAGGAAGTTAGAAGTGGTGTCAGATGTGCCAGACAGTTCACAATATTAAGGACCGAAAAATGCTTCTTTTGTTTCAACAAAGAAATTGTTGGTATCTCTGGAGAGAGCAGTCTTAGGCAGGTTTGCAGAAGGCATTTGGAACCCAGAGAGTTAAGGAATAGAGGTAAACAAGATATAAGAATATAGAAAAATGGAGTGTAGATAGTCCTTTCAAGAAGTTTGGCAGGAAAAGAAACAGAGAGGAGGCAGCCACAGAATGGACATGTGGAGCTGGGAGGGGGATTACAAAACTACTAAAAATGGGGAACCTTAGAGAGCTTGTTTGAATACAGAAAAGAAAGGGGAAGAAGAGAGGGAACGATTAAAGACTCAAGCGGGGAAAAAGATCACTGATGCAGCAGAGTCATCCTTCCATACAGAACTGAAACCTCATCTCTGGAAAGCCTTCCTTGGCGGCATGCACAATCCACTTTGGAAGATTCTCCTTGTGCTCCCAGAAGCTCCTTGTGCATTGCTGTAGGCAGACTTTGTCCTATAATAGGCACTTACTTCTCAGTCTCCTTTAGACTGCAAGCACTTTGAAGGTAGTAACATCTCTTATTTGCCTTTGTGTCTCAGAGCCCAAACCATACCAGGAACTCCATCTGTATCTGTCGAATCACTTCTGCTTAGTTGAAATGAAATGTCAACCTCCTCTGAACTCCTATGTGTGGTGGGGCATGGGAATGGCATGAGCTCCCTTCCTCTCTCTCTTGCTGTGAATTTCTGCTCCTGACTTGATTTACAATCCCTTCTAATCATCTTCACTCTGCAGCTGTTGTTCTCTCTGAGCTTGGCTTTCATCCAGGCTTGACAAACATAGCTCTCCCATCTTCTTCCTTCTTTCCAAAAAGTCACCCTAAATAACAGATTTTTTTTTACTAGATGTTAGGGCTTGATGGAGAACTACAGAGATGTGCAGAACAGGAATCACCCTAAAGTGGTATATTAAAAACCATGATAAAAATCAGTTTGTAGTCTCATTGACAACCCCTACTACAGATAAACTCTCACTGGTGTCTTTCTCCTGAGAACACAGCCTGCCACCATTTGCAGGAGCTTCCTTCTCCTTATTACTCATGAGAATTATTTCTCTACCTCTCCCACATTCCATGGCACCCACCCTTCCTACAGGGATTGTGGTAGGCAGAATAATGGCCCCTAAAGATGTCCATGCTCAAATCCTCAGAACCTATGAATATGGTATATGTCAAAGGGGAATTAAGGTTGCAAACGGAATTAAGGTAGCTTATCAGCTGACCTTAAACTAGGGATATTATTCTGGATTATTGAGATGGATCCAATAATCTAATAAAATCTCAAGGGTCTTTTAAAGTAAAGAGGGAGGCAGCAGTGTCCCTGTCAGAGTGATGCAATGTGAGAAAGATTGAACCTGTCGTTGCTAGCTTTGAAAGTGGAAGGGGCCACAAGCCAAAGAATGATGGTGGTCTCTAGAAGCCGGAAAAGGCAAGAAAGTGGATTCTCCCTTAGAGACTCCAGAAGGCAACACAGCCTTCCCGACATCTTGATTTTAGCCTACTGAGACCCATGTTAGACTGCTAACTTCCAGACTATAAAATAATAAACCTGTGTTGCTTGGAGTCCATAAGTTATAATAATTTTCTATAGCAGCAAATAGAACACTAATGCAAGGACCCAAACAGCAAATCCATTTTCACAAATTTTATGATGTGAAATATATTAATTTTGTTCACTCAAAATCTGCTCCAGCCTAAGCTCTGGAACTTTCTTTTGGCAAATTAAAAAAAGTTTAACAAACTTGCTTTAAAAAACAGTCATTTGTCCCTAAGATTAATGAAAAATAGTTCTCTCATGCCCAATCCTCTTGCTGCATTTATGACAACATTTTTCATTTCTATCGTAAATACACTGTTCAATGAATGAGCCTAGAAATTACCTTCTTCTTCCAGGAAGACACTACATGTATGTTGGTATTTACCACACTGTGTATTTTAAATAAGAATGTGTAAATATGCACCCATCGAAGGGATGGGAGAAGACGTGTTTGAGAAATAGAAAATTTTTTAAAATGTTGATTTGCCAAACTCTTCCAATTTGACTCTTACAACTCAGTATTAAATAGCTGCATACTTCAAAACACAAAGATATTATGTTTAATGAAATTGAACAAAAATGACATTAAACTAAACCTTTTCAATTATTCAAATAGAGATTCCTATATAAATAGGATCAAGTTCTTATTCTAAATAAATAGAATAAAGTTTTAGGGCAATTCCTCTCAAGCTTTAACGTGCAAACAAATCACCTACAGATCTTCTAGAAATGCAGATTCTAATTCAGTTAGTTTGTTTGGGAACTGAGATTTCAACTTTCTAATAAGCTCCTAGTTGCTGCTGATGATACTGGTACCTGGACCATATTTCAAGTAGCAAAATCATAGGAGACCTTGAGGGTTGTGGTAGAATCTAATGCTTGAATTCTATACATCAGTAAAATAAGTGTATTAAAAGTACATGCTCACAAAGTCTCAGTTTATATAGCAAAGAGAAAATTATTTAAAATTATTATTTGAAATTGAAAAGACTTTTGTGGCAAGATCCTAAGATTGTACATTTCACTTGCAATTGGTAATGGCATAATTAAACAATTCTATTCCAATAACTGTAATCATGGCAAACTCTGTGTTGCCCTAAGTGTGTGCATCAAACATATATTTCAAAATAGGTTTCCACCAGCTTATTCATCTGTGTACTAGGATGAGGTAGGATCAAGAAGTCAGATGTCATTAGGTTGCTCCCTTTCCCATCACTGACATACCTGAAGGAGGTTCCAAGTCTCTAATAAAACTTTGCGTTTGGCTGGGTTTCACATTCAGCATGTTGCAGGAGCAACAGTACAGCAAATTTGATTCTATTACCTAGACTTAAAATATACCAATGGCGCTTAACTGCCTGCAATACTTACTGTCCCCATGATCTCTCTCCTGCCCACTTCTCCAGTCTCATCTCTGCCAGTCTCTGTCCTTCTTTTCTTCATCTCCATCCAGCCACGCTGCTGGTCTGTCAGTTCCTTCAACATCCATTCTTCCTCCCACCTCAGGTCTGTGTTCATGCTCTTTTCTCCCCATAAATACAACTCTCTTCAAACTTCTCACTTTATTTAATTCTTAATCATTTTTCCGATCTCAACTAAAAAGTCACCTTCTCATCAAAGACTTTTTTGACCCCTCAGACTAAATCATATATTATTGCCATATACTCCCATAGCTTCTTTAAATGTACTTATCACAATTCATAATTATTAATATATGCTTGGCTGATTGGCTGATCATATTTGTGACTCTAGATGACCATATGTTTCCTGAAAACAGGATGTGTCTGTTTTTCCTCCGTTGTATCCGTATTGCCTAGCACAGAAAAAATTTAATAAATATTGATGAAAAATGAATGTAAAATTTGCTTTTAAATGGGCTAACTTAGACAGCTAACATTAGAATCAGGGACTTATTTTCTCATAGAAAAATGCCTGGCTTGGAAATAAAGTTTTAGAGCCAACCTTTCTCATTTATTGATGACTGGTAATAGTAGGTTGATCAATTTTCACCTATATAATTTGTTCATCTTATATCCATCACCATATAGTATGCCAGGTGTTGAGGGTATAGATTTAGAGCTAGGTGGGAAGCTGAACCTTGAGAAGCTGAACCTAGTGAAGGGCTCCTGTTGACTGTCCAATGCTCAAGTGACCAGAGAGGGGTTTGTGCACAGTTTTCATTTGTGTCTGATCCTGTGATTACAATGGAGAATATGCAATCAGCACATGGTTAGAATCTGACTCATGTTATTTCCAGGAAGGAGACTCTGCCTGCTCAATGTTTTAAACAATAGAATAATAAATATTATTTCTTTGCAATGAAGCAAGACATAACCCTTTGCCACTTCCTTCTTTCAATTAAGTGTTGTTTGCAAATCCAACAATGATCAGAATCTGTGTTATGTAAATGCTTAAAGGAAAATAATATCTACATGCTTTATAACACTAGGACAATAACATTTCAATTACAGCAGAAAAATGATACCAGTTTTGAAGATTCATTTTATAAAACAAATATATATTGAGTTCCCCCTTTATACTAGACATCTTCCTGGGAACAAATATCCTTATGCTCACTGAGTTTTTATTTTCATTAGGAAGAAAAAAGACACATAAACTAACAAGATAATGACAGATAGCAGTAAATATTATGAAGACAATGCAAAGATGTGTTGAGAAAGTTACAGAGAAGGCAGATCTGGAACGGAGACCTTTGGGTTGAGACCTGCATGATGGGAAGCAGCATGCCTGGAAAAGAGATGGTAGAAAAGCAGAGGAGACCAGGAATGCAGAGGACCCAAGGCAGAATCCACACTGGTGTATCTATCAGAAAAACAGAAAAAGGGCCAGATGGGCCAAAGCAGCAGAGGGAGGTTGTGGTCAGATCACGTACATTTCAATTTTAAGTGCAATTGTAAGTCACAGGAAGGTTTTGAACAGGAATGTAATGTTACTCTGGTACTATGTAAAAATGAATTCTAATTGAGCAAGAGAAGATGTAGAGAGATCATTCAGGATATTGCATAAGTCCAGGGAGGAAGTGGTAGTAGCTTGAATCAGAGCAGTAGCCATGGAAGGTGAGCAAAGTTCTTGGTTTCAAAATACAACTCCACACATTAAATACTGCACATAAATTCTAGTTAGGCAGTCATCTTACACAGGAAGCTGTTCCATCAGCAACTGCAATTGTCTTTAGGCCATTTTATGAAAGAATATTATGGTTATAGCTAAAGTAATACTATTATTTCAAATATAGGTTCAGTTAACGGACAGCAGTGTGGATTCAGCCATCTTTCCTATATTTGCCTTTACTCACAAATAGGCCAAAGCATTAAAAAGGAATCAGAATGATTGTATCATAACTTTCTGAAAACACGGCTGAAACACAAACCCTGCTGTTAATGAAGAAATATAATGCTGCCTCATCACGACACTCATTTTAGTGAAAGAAGTGGCAACTTCATATACTGATAAAACTGTGATCTAATCAGAATGAAAAAGCAACTGGAAACTATTTAATATCCTAAATATTCTAAGTTTGGAATGTATTCTCCAACAATAAGTACTATCAAACAGTACTTAGATTGCAGAATAGCTTTCTAGTTATCATTTCACTCTGTTATCTGATCAGTTGTCCAAAATGTTTGTCAACAACCACATATATATATAATATAAATATATATATTTACATTAGACAACCTAATTCTTTAGTGTACAAAAATCACATGGATAATATGGTTAACTCCTTCATTCCAGGCTTTGATTGGAGACTGTTTTACCTTGATGGCCATAGACCTTAAGGTTGCTAGTAACCACAGTAAAACATAACAATACTTTGTTGATTTATTAAATTAGAATATATGTGCTAGATAAAATTTTATATTGCCATGGTACTAAGTGGGATGGAATTTGTAAAACTATTAAAGAAACTTACCAGTACCTTCAATAGCAGTAAATGATTTTTTAAAAATTGTAATCTCTCAATTGTATTTTCCACCGAAGTACAATTCTTCATGAAATAACTTTTTATACATAAGAAATTGCATTTATATTCAAAACCACGACCACACAGTTTTGAACAGTATGGGCAATTCATCTTCAAGAATATCTTTTGTCAAAATTTCTGCTTTTCATTTTTAAATAACAAATCTACATTCCTGAAAATATACTTTCTTTATCCATTGCTATTTTTGATTTCTAAAAGTGTAACTCACAGACATAGAATGTTTTAATTAACAGTATTGGACTAATAATTTTTCTGGTTTGCATTTACCACATTTGAACCAGGAATAAAAATTGAAACTAATATTTTTAATTACTAAGTTGCATGAATTACTGTGAAGAATGAATTATTATTTCTCTCCAGTTATTTTCTGAGTTTTGTTATGCATAAAAACAAGCAGAGTTTTCAGTGAAGGTTATTCAGAAGGTAGTATAATAAGGGCTCCTCTTTTTCTGGTTACTTATATCACTAAAAATATTCCTAAGTGTATCCATATAATAATTATCTCCTGGATTCAAGACAAGCCTGGGCAACATGGTAAAACATCATCTCTACAAAAATTAAAAGGTTAGCTGGGCGTGGTGGCACACATCTGTAGTCCCAGCTATTTGGGAGACTGAGGCAGAAGAATTTCCTGAGCCCGGGGTTGTCGAGGCTGATATGAACTGTGATCATGCTGCTGCACTCTAGCCTGGGCAACAGAGTGACAGCCTGCCTCAAAAAACAAAACAAAACAAAAAAACTACCTCCTGAAGGAGTCTTATTCTCTTTCTACATTAAAACTCAACATGCACAATGATAATTTTAATTAAAAATGGTTAATAGTATTACAAAATAGTTCATGAACAGTAAGAATCTTAGTATTCATGTGAGTAATGTACTCATTTATATTGTTGAATACTTAAATATAAGAACTCATGGCTCTGGACTATTAGCCTAGTCTCCTAATTCTGAACACTTTTAAATTAATCCTATGCTGCTTTGTGATGTACAGCACTTTGAAATCTATAAATCATAGGTTTCGTAGTAATCATAGTATCCATTGGAAATTTAATTGTGGGAAAGAGAGCTCCTAAATTCCTTAGAGAATTAAATGGTGGGGTTTGTGTTGAACTAAGTATCTAAGACACAGACCTATAGCCAAGATATTTGAAAAAAAATTTCCACTTCCAAAAAAATGTAAATTACCAATACGATGAGAAACACATTGCAAACATTGCTCTTTTGGGTTATAATTTTGAGTTTAGTGAAAAGTTACGAGAATCATCTGAATAACTCTTGTATATTCTTGACCTCGATTGACCAATGCATACATTTTGTCTCACTTACTTTATTATCCTGTCTGTTTATCAATCTATTTATGAACTTTCTGGAACCATCAGAGAGGGCTGCAGAAATCTTGCTTCTTGACCTGTAAATACCAGTGTGTATTTCCTAAGAACAAGGATATGCTCTTAAATAACCAGAGTATAATTATTAAGGTAAGAAAAATCAATATAGATATAGTATTATCTAACACATATTCTTTTTAAAAAATTTCGCAATTGTCCTAACAATGAATTGCGTACTTTAAAGCCTTCTCCAGCTTCTGGGGCCCCCCTCACTGTCTAATATCCAATCCAGGACCATGAGTTGCTTGCTTTTTTTTTTTTTTGAGATGGAGCCTTTCTCTGTCACCCAGGCTAGTGCAGTGGTGTGATATCGGCTCACTGCAACCTCCACCTCCCGGGTTTAAGCAATTCTCCTGCCTCAGCCTCCCGAGTAGCTGGGATTACAGGTGCCCACCACCACACTTGGCTAATTTTTGTATTTTTAGTAGAGACAGGATTTCACCATTTTGGCCACTGCACTCCAGCCTGGGCGACAGAGCGAGACTCCCCGTCTCAAAAAAAAAAAAAAAAAAAAAAGATGGGTGAAAATATTTTGTCCTCCTCATTTACACTAAATTATACCTCTAAAAATTTTACTCTTGTTCTCAGATTAATCTCATCAAGCCCTCTTTCAAGTAAAAACTTGAATTTTCTATGACATATTATTTTCACATATGGAGTCCAGACACATTCTGTGTTCTTTAATCTGTTTAAAATGTGTTAATTTTTATTGACAATTTTACCACAAATTCATATTTCTTTCAGAATTCTAATTTCAAATGCATTCCACTTAAAAGTCTTCAAGATTTCTTAGAACTTTTATCCAAATATAAGTTTTTTATTGCCATTTTTCTCCCATGATAGAATTTTTGTCAGCAGAACAATGAGTACAAGGAAATGCTACCTGTTTATATCAGTACGTATAACCAATGCAAAATATGCTGTTCTGGTAGAGTAGTTATTAATTAAATATTACTTTGATTTTGTATTTATTCACATATTTCATTATAAGGTCAATGAACATTCTCATCATATTCAGATTTAATATCAGATGATTAAGTTCCTATGAATTGTCTATGACTAAAAAACAGGCAGTGATGTGTTTTGTCTTAGCATCAAATGATAAGAATGCTATTGCTGAATTTTATGTTTACATGTTCTGTATGATTTTTATTTTCTATGTATCTCTTACAAAAAGCTGTTGCAGTAACCCAGGAATATGAAAGACATGATTGGAGGAAAATTCATCATGACATCAATTATTGTATTTGTGTAATGTGTTTAATTTGCCCCAATATTCTTGCATTTCTCTACTAGTGAGGACATTTGTTGGATGACTTCCCAGCCCTTATTCCCTATTCCCAATGGTATTAATAGCAGATATTTTTCTGGTGGAGATGGTGGTGGATCCATATGGCTCCAGGGAAGCTAAAAAAAAAAAGTTATAGGTATGGAGTATGTGATCGAAGCTACTTTAATCAGTTAATTCTACCTCCCTGGATACAAAGTGTGGTTCAGCAGGTGGGCATGTAGCATTAGCCCATGCAGAGATAATTAATTTTGAGACATTTGCTGAGAATGCTAAGACACATACACTCTCCTCTATGGTGCAAATGTATTCCGGGAAGTGTGTGTTCCAAAGATGTTTGTAGTCATCATGTTATTACAAGAAGTCATCTTTAGAATGAAACCAGCTCTGCAGAAAACATTCTGGAAAGACAAAGAAACTGTATCCTTGGTGATATGCTTGCACAGGTAGCTCAAGCCCCGCTCGAACAAGGCCTAACTTTGGGTTTTGTAGTTATATAAGCCAACACAATACTCTCATTTTCAAGCTGCTTTGAGTTGTACTTTCTGTGATTTGCAAGCCAGGCATTATAGCTGACCTAAGTACCCATATTAGAAACATCCTTCCCATGTTACATTTCTTCATACTGGGTAGTTGTGCTGTGATCTCGGCTGACTGCAACTGGGGCTTCCCATTTCTATTACTCTTTCTTATTTCAGAGTACTATTTCCATTTTAGATGTGACAGAGTTTTGTCTTGGCTCTTAGACATTTGATTTCGTATTACTATTGTATTTAGATTTCTCCTTAGAGCTCTCAGAAATAATTCTGCATTACTTATACTTTTACCCTTTACAATTTCAATCATATAAAAATATTTAGGAATGCATTAATTTCTTATAAACAATTTTTTGCACTTTTTAAAGTCAAAATAGTTGGAGTTGTTTAATACAGCAATGTGTAAAATTCAAAGCTTAACTTCAAAAAGATTTACTAAGCATTGGCATATAAACATAATTCCTATAGTTATTTACCTACTTGTTATTTGCCAGTATTTGTTGATAAACTCATAGGTATGATTTTACCACGATCACTGTTCAACAGTAGACTAGCTGAAGTAATCACATAAAAACCATACCCAGCTGAACGTAAGAAGGCATATCTAACGGTTTGACATGTGTAGAATAAGACATGTATAAAACATCCTAAGAATCGCAAATTTTAATACCAATATTCTTTAAAAACTCATGGCTGTTTTAACCATTTGCCCTTTATTGATAAATTTTGATATACAGTGGACATGAGATTTTATTATTATCTAAATTTATAGTGGCATTAGCTGTGTGCTGACTAAACATTCAGTGAAATATTCCACTATTTCACACATTATTACCCTTGATTAATATGGCAGCCAAACTCAGAATTTTTGTGAAAAACAACAAAATTTGTTTTGACATTATTTTCATATGAATCAAAATCTCTGGTAAAGAAACCATAACAAGTCAATGTTAAAACGCTACATGATTGAAGTGCAGTAAAATGTGTATGCAAGACTGGGCATGGTGGCTCATGCCTGCAATCCCAGAACTTTGGAAGGCCAAGGTGGGCAGATGACCTGAGGTCGGGGGTTCGAGACCAGCCTGGGCACATGGCGAAACCCCGTCTCTACTAAAAGTACAAAAATTAGCCAGGCATGGTGGCATGCGCCTGTAATCCCAGCCACTTGGTAGCTGAGGCACGAGAACCACTTGAACCCGGGAGGTGGAAGTTGTAGTGAGCCGAGATTGTGCCACTGCACTCTAGCCTGGGTGACAGGGCGAGACTCCTCTCAAAAACGAAAACAAAAACAAAAAATAAATAAAAAAAACAAAACGTATACAGCAACAGATGCAAAGGCACGTACCATTGTGAATAAGCAAGTTCTTTTCAATTGTTAGGCAGAACATCAGGCTGTTAGAGACCAAGAGTGGTGGGAGTGCTAATATCATTGGCAGGGCTAATATTCGGGTAGTATACACAAATTATAAAAAGGCAGGGCTAATATTCGGGTAGTATACACAAGGTTTTGTCTGTGCCAGTTGTTAAAGAGTGAAGTACATGTTAATGCCTTGTTCATCCCAGCCCCTTCCCTGAATCAGCAGACCTTTAGGGCCCTTTCTCCAACAGTCTGGTCTATGCTCATTTTAATAGGTCATTGCTTATACCATACCAGTTGTAAAATATTTTTGTATCATCTCTGGATCAAAGTGCTAATAGCATTTTTAGGTTAGTATACTTTATACTATTTTTTTCCAACAAAATGTTCTCACTGTTAGTAAGCACATAACAATGCGACTTCAGGATCATAATTGATTTAGTTGATTTCTTATAGTTTTGACAGTTCCTCTGTGTTACTGATATAAACCTCTGAAAGGTGTGGGGAGGTAGGTGTCAAGCACCGTCCTCAAACCCTTACCCTCAACAATGCTAACCTAATTCCCTATAATCAGGAGTAGTGGGAGGTGCCCCAAAGCATTTTAACACCCATCTCACAAACAGATTGCAGTTAGGCAATCCTGCCCTTTATATAAACAGTTACTGATTCTTACTTCAGAAAGAGCTTGGCTGCCTTTGAGATAAAATCACCAGCTTCTCAGTTCACATCAGGAGCTCCTCCTACTCCTTTGGCCTGACTTCACCAGGGGCAGCAGAAGCTTCAATTCTTCTTCCACTTCTCATAATCCACAAAAACCTGTCCAAATCCACTCTCTTCTCCCATCTCACCACACCCTGATCATATCCCACTAGCCACTTTGGTTTTTATTTTTTATTTTTTTATTTTTATTTTTTTTTGAGATGGAGTTTCACTCTTGTTGCCCAGGCTGGAGTGCAACGGCAATGGCATGATCTCGGCTCAACACAACCTCCGCCTCCCAGGTTCAAGCGATTCTCCTGCCTCAGCCTCCCAAGTAGCTGGGATTACAGGCATGCGCCACTATGCGCAGCTAATTTTGTCTTTTTAGTAGAGACAAGGTTTCTCAGTATTGGTCAGGCTGGTCTTGAACTCCTGACCTCAGGTGATCCACCCGCCTCGGTCTCCCAAAGTGCTGGGATTACAGGCGTGAGCCACTGCACTCAGCTGCCACTTTGGGTTTTTAAGATAGGACAATTTAAATAAATGAGAAAAAAATGAGGGAAAAGTTGAGGAAGATGTACTCAGTGACTGATAACCAAAATAAAATTCTTTATTTAGTATACATCTGCCTACGCCCATTACCTGATTCAAATTCACATGAACATCCCTGTGTCTGGGTCCCTTTAATACTGACATCTCTTAGTTATGACCACATAAGGAACAACTTCTTTCCCTATATGAAAATTTCATGACTCTAAGCAAATATAGGTTTTCCCCAAAACAATGAATAAAGGAATCCCTGTATTCTCTGTGTTGGTGATGACATGATTTCATAGTAGATTAGCATTACGGTACTTTGTTTGGGCAATGGTCAAATCTGCTTGCTTTCCCTACATACATAAAGACTACTTGCAAATGCAGGCTGTTCATAACTTGGGGGAGGTTGGCGCGGGAGAATGATGGCAAAAAATGAGCCCGGATAGTTAAGCACAATAAATGACGTGAGTACAGATGCAGTGTTGACTATGGTATGAGTGCCTTCTGTGGCCATCCAGCTTTTCAACGCTGTCATTAATAGTGATAATAGAGACTACAAATCATCTGCTAAGAATGTCTGGGCTAATGTCTAAATAGAGAATAGATGTCTGAATAGACATATAGAATACAGTAATGTCTGAATAGAGAAGTCAGAGAGGAGACTGCTAAGCTTGGGAAAATACAGAATTATTTTTGAAAAGGATCGGAATATATTTTGGGGAGAATAAGTGAGCAATTGGGAAACAGAGATGGAGACGCCACTAGAAGGGCATTGGCTATTGGGGGTGAGTGGCACCGATAGCTGTTGTTGAGCTAGAATATGTGAATGGAAGAGTCTAGCAGGCTAGCATTCCATAGGCCTGAGATTCCAGAACAGTAGCAGCTAATCCCCATTCAGTCCACTTGAAATGTCATCCTTGCTTAATCCACAATCTATTCTCAAATGCTTTCCATCAACATTTGACGTAAGAAGCTATAAATTATCCATGGATGTTCAAGTTTGTATTCACGTACAGAATTTGCTGATTTCTTCAAGATAACTCCTTAAATCTGAGTTTAATTTAGTACCAGTGTATCAATAACACAATGCAAAGCATGATGGGCTGTGGTCCAGAGGTGAAGTATGAAAGGTCATTTGAGGAATAGCATTATTAATGTTCAGTATACTTATGAAGGAAATGAATGATTCGCTAATTATATCTTATTGGTGTAATAATTCACAACCAAATTGGCATGCTTTTAAAAATCACATTATGTGAACCAGAGCTATTTATATGCATGTGTGTGTGTGTGTGTGTGTGTGTGTCGTGTTCCAAAATCCAGAAGAAAAAAAAATGTATTATTCTAGTTCTAGTTTATTGGCATAAAAAACAAAGATATCATTTCTATGTATTTAAGATAAAGTTCTGTGCTTCAAATGTACAGGGTTTCACTTTTATTTTATTTATTTTATTCACTTTAGCATCTGAGGTTTTATTTCAAAAATAATATTTGAAGTTAGAAGGAAGATATCCAGATGATGAAAACATATGGTAGCCTCATAACCAGACTATACAGAAATCATTAATGTTGGTGATCTATAGACATATTAATTCAACAAGTATTTCTAGATTCCTCTTGGATGGTTACACGATTTTGTTTTGTTAGAAATTAAAACATGAGTAAAGAAGTCCTTGTTAGTGATTCATTGGTGAGTACCTTATACCACCAAATGAGAATTAAACAGATATTTCACAGTCTATAAAGAGATTTCACCAACCCTTGTAAAAATTGCAAAGTTATATTTGCTTACTAAATAATCTCATCCAGTGAGCGAAACCAATACCAAACAAATACAAATGAAACTCATTCAATAACTAATCATGATCAATCATTTTTCAGTTAAGCAATACTGATTACTTGTTCAGATTTTAAGTGTTTTATTTTAGAGGCTAAATTACAATGGGTTTGGAAAATGAGAAGCTGGATTACATTTCTCCCACCTGTGGCAAACGTTTTAAAAATTAAAGAGTGAATATGATTTTAAAATTGTTTGAATGATTATATACTCAATAAATTTAAGATTAAGAATAAATAAGCAAGTTGGCAAGGTGGCTTATGCCTGTAATCCCAGCATTTTGGAAGGCCGAGGAGAGAGGATTGCTTGATGCCGGGAGTTCTGAATCAGCCTGGCCAACAGAGCGAGACCTCAACTCTACAGGAAATTTAAAAACTAGCTGGGCCTGGTGGTGCGTGCCTATAGTCCCAGTTCCTCCAGAGGCTGGAGTAGAAGGAGTGCTTGAACCCAGGAGTTTGAGGTTGCAGTTAGCTACGATCACCCCACTGCACTCCAGCCTAGGTGACAGAGTAAGACCCTATTGCTAAAACAACAACAAAATGAGTCAATTAAGATATTCAGCAATGATGCTGAGGACAAACACTGTCTATAGCTCATGTATAGCTTTAGTTTTATTAATTATGAGAGAATTTGTGTTTATAAAATGGATTTTTAAACTAATAAATATAAGTGATATTTCATGATTTAAAAAGAAAATAAATCTATTTGAAATACACTCTGACTCTCCTGTATGTGTCAAGAATCTTTAATAGTCCTAGGATTTTGCTTAAAAAACATGGGGAGACGGTTGAGAACATTTTCTCCTTTCCTTCTTAATATGAATCACACTTTTAACTTATCTTCGACTATTTTTATTTTGATAACTTTACCTACCTACCATACCGCTATCTATGCTTGCCCTATGGCTATTATTTCTAAATGCTTTAATTCTCTTAAAAAAGTTTTTGTTTTGTCTTAAGGGTACTATTTATTGCTTAAAAAAATTCAAATATGACAATTTGGAAAATGGAGAAAAACTTTAATGAAAAAAATAAAGGCATTCAAAATACCATCATCCAGAGTTGCCTATTTAATTTTGATGTAGTCTTCACATATTTTTTCTAAGCTAAGATAATACTGTACAGTGGCCCAGGAGTTCAAGACCAGCCTAGCAATATAGGGAGATGCTGCCTTTACAAAAATAAATTAGCTAGGCATAGTGGTGCACCCCTGTGGTCCCAGCTACTTGGGAGGCTGAAGTGGGAGGACCGATTGAGCCCAGGAGTTCAAGGTTTCTGTGAGCCACGATCATGCCACCGTACTGCAGCCTGGACGACAGAGTGAGACCCTGTCTCCAAGAAAAACATTAATGTCGAATCTTTTTAAAATTAAAAAATAATAACACTGTATAGCATTCCATAATTTCTGTCATTTAAAGCTATTATACAGTGAATATTTCCCCTATATCAGGAATTTTGCTACCCAACTACCTCTTTGGGTAATCCATTTTAGGCAATCAATGTCTTTGATTCAATAAATCCATTGTTAATTCCATTTTAGAATAGAACTTTTTATATTTATTACAGAGGTAGAGGCTATTTTTTGCTGGATGGCTGTCTCATTCCATTCGGGCTACAATAACAAAATACCATAAATTGAGTAGCTTATAAACAACAGAAATGTATTCCTCACAGTTCTGCAGGCTGGGAAGTCTAAGATTAAGGTTCCAGCAAATTTAGTGTCTGGTGAGGGCCCACTTTCTGGTACCTCTAGATGTGTCCTCACATGGCAGAAGGAACTAACTAGCTCTCTGGAGTCCCTTTTATAAGGTCACGGATCCCTATCACAAGGGCGTCACTCTCATGACCTAATCATCACCCAAAGGCCCTACCTTCAAGTACCATTACATTGGGGGTTAGGATTAACATATAAATTATGGGGGTACACCAACATTCAACCATGGTAATCATCTTCCTTTGTTATGTTTTAACTAAATAGATCTTTTTCTTTTTGTTTTTTGAGAAAGAGTCTTGCTCTGTCGCTCAGGCTGGAGTGAAGTGGTGTAATCTCAGCTCACTGCAACCTCTGCCTCCTGGGCTCAAGTGATCCTTCCACCTCAGCTTCCCAAGTAGCTGGGACTACAGGATCATACTAGCATGCTTGGCTAAGTTTTTTTGCTTGTGTGTTTTTTTTTTTTTTTTTTTTTTTTGGTAGCGATGAGGTCTCACTATATTGCCTAGGCTGGTCTCAAACTCCTGGGCTCAAGCAATCCTCCTGCCTCAGCCTCCCAAAGTGCTGAGATTACAGGCATGAGCCACTGCACTTGGCTGGAAGTTTTCTTTTATAGATGTTTGATAACCAAGAAACATACTGGCTTTACTTAGCAAATACATGCAGAGGTGGTGTAGTAGTAATAGGAGGATTTCAAAGCAAATTTGGTTATTAAGTTACTGATTCTAGCACCTTATTTCATGTTATTTTATTTTACTTTTATTTCAGAGATAGGGTCTCCACTCTGTTACCCAGGCAGGAGTGCAGTGGTGCAATCATAACTACGTAATCACAGCAGTCTGTGAAGAGATTCGTAACCTCAAACTCCTGGACTCAAGCAATCCTTCCATCTCAGCTTTCTAAGTAGCTAGGACTGTTGGCACACACCACCACTCCCAGCTAATTTCTTTTTTAATTTTTTTTTGTAGAGACGGGGGCCTCACTATGTTGCCTGGGCTGGTTTCAAACTCCTGGCCTCAAGTGATCCTCCTACCCTGGCATCCCAAAGGGCTTAGGATTATAGGCATGAGCCACCAGGCCTGGCCTCATATGTAATTTTAGACATGGTACAACTTCAACCTGTAAATTTCCTCCTCTGTAAAATGGGAATAACACCACCTATGCGAATTTGTTTTTATGAAGAGTATGTAGCACTGTGACCACGAAAAGACTTTGTAAATAATAATGAATGTGGTTGACTGGTGCAAAATGTCCAACTTGCTGGCTTTCTGCAAGTGGGCCTTTCTGTATTGCAAAGGCTTGAAGACCAAACCACAGTACCCAGGCTCTCATTCATCTATTGTTATGTATTTAAAATAAGTTCACCCAATGTAGATGCCAGAGCGTAGGAATCCAGAAAGGAGCCAGTTGCTCAGTGTTGTGTTCTGCTAGCAGGCGGAGTTGAGAAGTAGAATTTGTGCATAGCAGAAAAATTCATTCCTAAGTTTCAAAGGTGTTGGGAAGAAATTGCCCTGAGGAGGCAGCTGGTCTCATGAGGTAAGTGCTCCATTCCTGATGAAGTTACTCTGGCAGTGGCTTTTTAATCTTTGTGGCACAGCAATGGAGGTATTTTTCCTTTTTTTTAAACCCTAGAGTTTCATCAGCTATCCCTGATTCTCCACCTTCCTGATTCTGGCAGAGGTCAGACCTGAAAGCCCAGCCCTGCCTTCAGGTCTCCAGTTCTTCCAAGCATTTTATACAATTTACAATTATTGATTTGATTTCTTTCCTGCTTAAAATACCTAAGTGATTTCCAGTTCCGGAACCAAACTCTAATACTGTCAACTATAAAGCATACCACAACACCAGTGATCCAATGATTGACTGAGTATTTCTGTTTTCATTTGAGTCTTTCAGTTTGTGGATCCATTCATAAGCTAAGTTCTAGAATTGAGATTCTGAAGTATTCCATGGTTTTCTCTCACATGATTCATAAAAGTCTCCTTTATTTTTAATTACTTATTTATTAATTATATAGCAAACTTCCTCCCTCCTCTACCCATATTTGAACTCCCAACTTTTCTGCTTAAGAAGTTGTGTTTCATTTCTTTTTTGTTTGGAAGTTATTGAAGACTTTGATCTCAATGATTGATGGAATAATTTTCATTTATAGGCTATAGTTGTAATTTTCCCAACACGGTCATGTTAGTCAATCAAGGCATAAAACAGAGAGAATGGTTTCTAAATTATTTTTGATGTGCTAGTAGACTGACCTCTTCAGCCTCTATATTCTTAATGGGGTAAGAATTCTCAGAAGACAGCCCACGGAGACAAAGAAGACCGTGAACCTCACTTGTGAGCTAGATTGAAAGGCACACTTACAAGTGTATATAAATGAAGCATAGCACAAAATAGATTATTTAGAGTATTAGTCACTTCACAGATTCAAAATACACATGGATAACTTAAGCTGGATCCATTTCTAGTCACCTTGATATGTTTCTGGTCATTAAGATATATTTGGTGGTTATGTCAATATGTATCATTTATTAAAGAAGAATTCATCAACATTGCTATTATGTATGCTCAATAAACCAGCAGATGGTGTATGACAATTTCTTCAAGGTGACATCAAAAATGCTCCATGTAATCCTCTCTTGTTTCTTTCAACATCAATATATTGGAACATATTTTTATTTGGAACATAAGATAACTAGATACCTGACTGGCTTTTGTATGCAGAGATAACTGAACGTTAAGGACATCTAAATTTGCCTATGTGATCCTGTGTGAAATGTACTGAAAATCATAGAACAGTGTTCTGTAAGCAGAAAAAAATGTTAGCATAGAAAAAAAATTGCTGATCATCAAACTTTAATCTGGCACATTTCCTACTTAGCCAGAGGTTGGATGAAATCAGTTGAATGTGAAAATGAGCTGAAGACGTATTTTAAATATTTTCTTTTCTCCAGAGCAAGCTAGGAGAACATGAATAGAGTGACTGAAATACATGTATCTTGAGTGTTTGATTTGAAACATACTGAAATACTGCTTTAATACCAGTTTTTAATGCAGAATTATTAGAATCAACCAATAAAACCTAGGTACTAAAGATTTAATACAATTTATTTACAAATTTAGGAAAAAATATTTATAGACTGGTATTTACTTTCATAAAACATTTATAAGGTACTATGTAAGTTGAATTTGATAACAATGGAGTCAATATACATTGTTGTTTTAATATAGATGTTTTAATATAGATCTATATTATTAAAGATCTATATTAATATATTATAAAATTATACAATATTATACATATATATATGTATATGACAGCTCTGTCACCCAGGGTGGAGTGCACTGGCACAATTATGACTCACTGCAGCCTCCACCTTGCAGGCTCAGCCTCCTGAGTAGCTGGGACTACAGGCACACACCACCACATCTGGCAAATTTTTCAATTTTTTTGTAGGGACCAGGTCTTACTATGTTGCCCAGGCTGGTCTCAAACTCCTAGGCTCCAGCAATCCTCCTGCCTTAGCCTCCCAAAGTGCTGGGATTGCAGGCATGAGCCACCGCACCAGGAAAATAGGCATATATTTTTGTGAAAAAGTTTCCAGTTGCTAATAACCTTTTTTTTTTTTTCCTGACTTTAAACTACTTGGTGAGGTGGGAGTATAATGAGTTTGTTTTCAGCTGATCAGCTGATCAAAATGTTTCCCTCTGCCACCATCTTCAAATAATCCAGTATCTCATTTGATAACTTTGTGAAGGGCTTTTTGTTTTTGAAAAGGCTGTAACCTTTTACTGGTGTCAAGTTGAGCATTTTTTTTCCCAAGTAAATAATTTGGGGTTTGATATCTCCTTTGGTTTCATTGTGCATTGATGGAAATTTTGGCATACTGCCATGTTCACATTCATATTCCACTTATTCTGAAAGTTTTTGGATTAGAAAAATATTTTTCTTGCAGGCAACTCCTTATAATACCAGGATATGGTTAGTTTTTGAGATTTAACTTGGTACTAGTCTACCTCGGCATTAAAAAAATTTTTTTTAAATGAATAGAGTCCTTAACTTGAAATGGGTCCCCAAAACTTAAATGATTGAGATGTCAGATTTTAAAAAATCTAGAAATAGATTTCATTGGCAAAATGGTTAATGTTTTATACTATGACACCACACAAAGTTATTTCCAGTTTGGAATGACAAAAGAACATATGAGAGATTAAATTTAAAAGATTTTTAAAAACTAAGAGAGCAAAGAATGGGGAAAAAATCTACAATTTACCCCTTTTTGTGGTAGCAGCAATGTAGCATTTAGGGAGAGGTGAGAGGTTGGGGGAGGTAAGATACTTTGATTTATCATGTCAACCTCAAATAATCAGATTCAGAAAATACCATCAAGTGTAGAGTTTCTCTGAGCCAAACTTGAAGATGGCCACTAGGGGCACAGAATTAAGTGCCCTGAATATACACTTTGATTAGCAGCAGTTACAAGTGGGTTTTTAAGGGGGAAAAGGAGGCAATTTCTATGTTGTTTACCAAGAATTTACATTAAAATAACATAAGCTATTGATTGGCTGTACATTATTCTTTGTATCACAAACTCCAAGAACATGAACATAAGCAGCTAGCTGGGAATAAGATGCCTTTAAACATTTGTTCCCTGGGCATGGATGGCTTGTATGAACTCATGTCTCTCCAAGCCTGATAAATTTTGCATATTTTACATATCTGACTGCTCTGAGCTATTTTTCTTTTCTCAGATTATTCTATTTTAATAATAGCAGGAGCGAACAATTTTGCATGTTTTGTCATTCAGTAAGTATCTCAGATAGTGTGAGACCTACTCTACACAAATTATCTAATTTAATCCCTACAACCACTCCATGAAAGCAAGTACTACTGTAATCATTTTACCATGTGTTTTAAATGTTGAGAAATTTGTCCAAGGTCCCACTGCTCATAGCTTGTGAAACTGGGGAATAGAAATAAGCTTTGACCGAGGAGCTGAGGAGTTAAATAGTCTCTTCTGGAACTGCACTCCTCATCGTACTGCTATTACTACCGCCAGCGAAAAGAGAAGGAATTATCTTGTTAATGTGACAGCTAAGAACTTGTACGCATTTGAGCATTAAAAGAAAATTCATAGTATCATAGGAAAATCGTTTAAATCTGTTTGTGGTAACATTCCAAAGAAATGTCCTCATTGAATATGCTAAACTGGAAAGTGGTTTAAAAAGAAGCCTCTGTGTACTTTGCAAAGGGTAGCTCTGCCAATGATTAACAGTCACCATTGTGATCACTACCATAAAATAACTTGATGAGGCCTGGTGCTAGGTCTTTAAACATTCCTGATCTCAGTTAAGGATAGCAGGTTTCAGGCAGTGGAATAGCGTGGGTGGGGCTGGGATCAAGAAATTCCCTGTATGGAAAGATTTGAAAACAGCAACGAAACTCACTAAAGTCGGTCTGCTTTTTATTATCACCAGGCATCAGCAAACTCTAAGCAATACCGTGGTAAAATACTCCTGCCAGAAAAAGATCTCTGAATTCTAAAATATCGTTGTAGTAACTGTTGGGTTTTAATAACATGGATGTGAGCTTCCCGTTGGCAATGTTTTATTACTTAACCTTTGATGAATGTTATATTCTATATGAAAGTTACTTCGGAATATTCTTTGGATAGATTTGCCTCTCCCTAAACTTAACACACACACACTCACACACACACACGCACACACACTGGTGGGTGCAGTTCTCTCTCTAACTGCCATGGTAACACATATTCTTCTATTTAAACAGTGGATCAAAATAAATAGACAGCACATCGTAAATATGAAGAAACAGAACTTGACTTACTTCAATTCTATCATTCTTTGTGACAATTTACAGTTTTACTTGTATTTAAATATTAAAACAGTGAAAAAGTATGAACTGCACATTGTAATATACAGTTGCATTATTTGGTAAGTGCCTATTTTAGTTCATATGAAATATTTTACTAAATCTTACTATTTTTTTAGTTTGAACTTTTATTTTTATTTTCAGTAAATAAACGGTAATTTTAAAATGTCAAATTAGACTCTCCCACTCAAGGGGAGAGAATAGAGCACTTCTATTCCTGAAATTTAAGTCATTTTTAAATTTTTTAATTTCTGTGGGTACATAGTAGTTGCATATATTCCTGGGGTAAATGAGATATTTTGATACAGACATACAATGTGTAATAAACACGTCAAGGTAAATGGGGCATCCATCACCTCAAGCATTTATCCTTTGTGTTACGAACAATTCAATTATACTTTTAGTTATTATTTCAGGTACAATTAACTTATTATTGACTATAGTCAGCCTGTTGTGCTGTCAAATGCTAGATCTGATTTATTCTTTGTATTCATTTTCGTATCCCTTAACCACAAATAATGTTATTAATATTAAAGTGTGTTCCTTTTAATTGCTTAATTATTTTAAAAACAAAAAACAAATCAAGAAAACAGAACCTGCAATGTTATTATTTACTACAGTTCTTTGTTTCTAAAAATATATTAATACAATTAAAAGTATTAATTCATTGCCCTTGCTCCCTTTTACGCTGCCATTTTGGTGTTTTTTAAAAAATCATGTCTTCTAATGAAGTTCAATAAATTAAAAAATTTCACTGCATTTTTTTACAGCTATTGTTATAGGCTAAGAATCCCGTTTTTTTTTTTAAAAAAACTCAAATTTTACAGTTATGTAAGGTGCTCTGTGGAACACTAAGAAGCTGGACTTCTTGGTTTCTTGATAGCTGGGAACACATCATAAGTATCCTTATATCTATTTCCTTAGTAAAATAGTTAAGAAATACAATACGGCCCATCTTTTTGGAATTTACAATGACATCAGAGATGGTAAATATGTACAAATGATTACCATAAAATGAAGCATCTGAATATTGCAGACAAATACTAGAAAGTTTCAGAAGAGAGAAGTCGGAGATCTTGTAATCAGGGTAATCACAACATATGTCATGGATGATTATTTAAACTGCACCTTTAGTAACTTCTAAAGAATTTATGATGAAGGAAAAGGCTTAATGGGGCAAAGATAAGGAGTTTGTGTGTGGATATGTTGAGTAGCAGGTGACTCTTCAGTCTTAATTATAAATAGAGGTCTGGGTTTCCTCTGTCAGGTTTTTAAAGTGCTGGTGAATTGGATTTTTAGCTCGAATCTGAAAACATTTTTTTGGCCAACAATAATGAATAATTTATTCAGCATTGCTTCATTTAGAAAGCATAGAATGTTATAGAGCTTGATGTCAAATGAACAACAATATGGCATGAGGTTGTTGTTTTTTAAGATACTTGCACATGCATGTTTATAGCAGCACAATTTGCAATAGCAAAATTATGGAATCAACCCAAATGCCCATCAATCAACAAGTGGATAAATAAACTGTGGCATATATATATACAGTGGAATGCTACTCAGCCATACAAAGGAATTAATAAAGGGCATTTGCAGCGACCTGGATGAGACTGGAGACTATTATTCTAAAGGAAGTAACTCAGGAATGGAAAATCAAACACCGTATGTTCTCACTGATATGTGGGAGCTAAGCTATGAGGACACAAAGGCATAAGAATGACACAGTGGACTTTGGGGGCTTAGGGGGAATGGATGGAGGAGGGTGAGGGATAAAAGACTACGAATAGGGTGCGGTGTATACTACTTGGCTGATGGGTGCACCAAAATCTCACAAATCACCACTAAAGAACTTACCCATGTAACCAAATAGCACCTGTATCCCAATAACCTACGGAAAAAAAATTTTTAAGTGGGCTTAGCTATTTTATTATCCTCTGTGTTAAAATTGACAGAACTTCATTCTCCCTTTGGAAAGCTACTATGTAGACGAGATCAGAGATTTAGAGCGGAGAAACCACCTGCAGAACTACGGACACTGCAAAATCTTTACATCTCTGCTAAGTCTCCCAATGAAAAGAGATGGTAGCAAACTCTGCCAAGTGCAACTGACACTGTGTGGGCAACATAATATTCTTCTTTTATTTATAGCTCACATCCCTTTTGAGATATAAAACGAGGCTCATATTGTTAGTTCTGAGTAGCGTGTATTTAAATTTGAAATTTGTGTAGGATAGACTTTTAGCCTATTCTATCTAAATATGTATATAGTTTTCTAAAAAATTAGTGTTTTCTTTCTAACCAAGGCCAAAACAAAATATATATTTATAATATTCTTTATTCTGCAGTGTTATGATTCACAACCAGTTTGGTTTTAGAATTCAATTTACAATCATATTTTTATTACTATTATTTTTCTGGATATTGTAAATATTCAGGTTTAATTTTGGTGAAGTAGCCGAAACACCAACACCAAAACCATAGGCCCAGACTGGACATTCGGTTTCTTTTGTTCATAAGGTTGTAAATATTTCTGAAGTTGGATACCTTTCCAAGAGCATGCCTCTTTCATATGCCTCTGAAGCTATTGCTTTTGATATCCTTATTCCAGCCTAGCCCTAGAATTGTGAGGCCCTTGAAGGCATTTGAACCTCTGAAAGTTCTTGGGAGTGCGAAGTGTTAAGTAATTAACTCACAAAGAACAATGTATTCCTTCCAATTTATTTTGGACAATTGAAAACCAAAAGGGGCTGGGCGTGGTGGCTCACGCCTGTAATCTCAGCACTTTGGGAGGCAGAGGCGGGTGGATCACCAGGTTGGGAGATCGAGACCATCCTGGCTAAGACGGTGAAACCCTGTCTCTACTAAAAATACAAAAAATCAGCCTGGTGTGGTGGTGGGTGCCTGTAGTCCCAGCTACTTGGGAGGCTGAGGCAGGAGAATGGCGTGAACCTGGGAGGCGGAGCTTGCAGTGAGCCGAGATCGCCCCGCTGCACTCCAGCCTGGGTGACAGAGCGAGACTCTGTCAAAAACATCACCACCAAAAACACCCCAAATGGTATTATAGAAACTTAACAAATATTTAAAAGTTGAGGTGAAAGTGTTTCGAAAGATACTTTGGAGTATCCAAAGTAGCCTTGGAGTTCTTAGTTCAACTGATATTCAGAAATCGGTCAGAAGTATCTTCTTGTTAATTACAACTGAATCTTCTGTCTTAGATTTGTGGGACTTGAGATCTGGCATAGCTATCTATGTCTGTCCGTGACTATGGATACGTCACTTTGCCCACCTGAACTCCAGTTTTGTCTGTAAAAGGGAGATGAAGAATTTCCATCTCAATGGGGTGTTGTTCTTTGGTCTTAAATGAGCAAACACATGAGAAGGTGCCTGGTTCATATTAGTCACTCAACTGAAAACATCGTAAATATGTCGTTGTAATGCAAGCTACATTATTTATAAAATGCATCTGACTCATTTGGAAACTCAAAATTGATTTAAAATCTATATATCTATATAATTAATTTATTTTAACTAACACAACATCTCTTTAAACATTTACTATGACTTTTCTAGTTATTTACTATAACTTATCTAGTTTTTCCCTTTTGGCACTAGCTTCAATTTAATTTTTATCTTAACATTTGAAAAAAATCATACTATGGTAAATTTTCTATTTAGATTTTACTTTATGAGATAAAAAATTTTGCATTAAAAAATCTTCAATGTACTAACTGCCAATTATTTACTTCGAGACAAATTTTCTATTATAGTTTTCCCCGGTTTTATTAAAGTTTGTTCTTAAATCTCCACTTTCTTTGTGGTGAGTTTACGTTGAACATATTTCAGACATTTAACAATTTATCTGTAGAAAAACTGTGGGTTGGCTGGGTGCGGTGGCTCATGCCTGTAATCCTAGAACTTTGGGAGTCCAACGCGGGCGGATCACTTGAGGTCAGGAGTTTGATACCAGCCTGGCCAACATGGTGAAACCCCCTCTCTACTAAAAATACAAAAATTAACTGGGCTTGGTGGTGCGTGCCTGTAGCTCCAGCTACTCTGTAGGCTGAGGCAGGAGAATGGCTTGAACTTGGGAGGCTGAGGTTGCAGTGAGCTGAGATCGCACCACTGCACTCCAGACTGGGCGACAGAGCAAGACTCTGTCTCAAAAACAAACAAACAAACAAACAAACAACTGGGGGTTTTCCCATGTGTAGTTAATATTTGATTTCCAGAAAACCTAGTAATAAAGTGGTACCCTATTTAACATCTGTGAATTCAAATATTCCAATTGTAATGGGGAAAATACCTAATTATGCAGATGGCTTCATCCTTCCCCATCTTGTGAAGTACTAAGAAATACCTGCGCCTAGATTTTGAATATTTGAACAAAACACTTTGCGGACCAAGTCCTGGGATAGTTGTATCAATTTGGTGTAGGAGGGAACTCGAGAATGAATAAAAGCAAAGAACATATAGATATGCTCCAAAAATAACTTGAAACTTGTAAAATACATGGTTTTACTCCAATATATGGCTTTTGGAATATAAATTCTGACTATGGTTTATGATGAACATACTCATCAAAATGTAAAATGTACATATATACTTTTTTTTTACTCAAAAGTTCTACTTCAGGGCACTTATTATATCGATAAATGCTTATGTGCAAAATGATGTGCATACAAAGACATTCACTAGAATACTGTTCATAAAAGCAAAAGATTAAAATCAATCTAAAGTTCATCAGCATGATGTAGGCTAAGAAGTGGTTAGCAGCACATGTTTTATTATGAGAAGCAGTTTGGCACTAGTTAAGAGTGAAGCTTCTGTTGCAGCACTGGCTGGGTTCTCATCCCGCTTCCACCGCTTATTGCAAAGTGGGTTCTAGTTAGCCTCGTTGGTTCCATTTGTGCATCTGCAAAATGGGATAGTATTAGTACCTGCTTCATTGGACTTTTGTGAGGGTTAAATGAGTGCAGTGTGCGTTAAACATGTGCAGTATTTAGCACAGTGCCAGCACAGAGGAAGCACTTAACAAGTATCAGTGGATCCTCTGCCCTGCTGAAAACATTTGTCCCACATGAGCCCGAAGATACAATGATACATCAGTAGTAAGTGCTACCATAGAGAAGGAAGATGTAATTTTATCTGAGATGTAAAGATATACTTGTTAATGCAGATGATCTTACAATGTAGATTATTTCTATGTAGTATAAGGGAGGGTTAACTTTAACCAAGGGCACCCGATAGTGGGAAAAACAAATAATTCAAATCTTTATTTCTGTAACCAGTACATGACAATGTGCCGATACTCACTTTGACTTGTGATCCATTCCTCTTTGGACTAGTACTCAAGTTCTTAGGAGGTAAAAGCTGTGATAAAGAGTAAATCAAATAAAAGTCGAATTACCAGTCTTTTTACAGGAAACTATGGGATGGAGTCATGTGGCTGCCACATGACCTGGTAGCAGGATAAAATAATGATGGGGAAATGATTTTTTACTCCACCAGAGTAATTAGCAAAGGTCATATCACATGGGTAAGAGAAAACTATTTCATAGAGATAATGAGTTCTCCAGATGGTGGTGACAGCTGTGTGACGGGCATTCCCAGGGCAGCATCAAGTTATCAGAAACGTCAGAAGAAGCCATTTAGGGATGGCTAATAAAATGACTTCAAGAGAGAAAGCCCAGAAGAACAAGGAAGATGAAAATACTCGAGAATGCTTCCATAATCCTCTTGGATCAGACATTTCAGCAACCTAATTTGGTGGGCACAACACAGTGCTAAAATACAGGAAAAATGTATCCAAATAATGAATTTAGATTTCTGAAACCACAGGACAAGCAGGATTGAGCCAACCCAGGTATGTCCTTGTCTGTGTGTCCTCAAATTTTTACTCCAGAATGTAGCATATTTTATTTTTACATTATAACATTCTAGAAGCTTCATATTTGGATTTTGGGAACTGATTTTGGCAACGGTCATTTTGCTCAGTAGAGTATGGTAAAGATTGATGGCGATAAGAGAAAAAGGGAGAATGGGTTTTAGTTTTAACAAACTACAGAATCAATTGCTTTTTTTCTTTTCCTTGTACCCGCAAAATTATACTGTCAGATTTCTTTAAAGGTGATGATTTTCAAACGTACTACCCCGAATTAAGAAAAACTAAAACATTAAGCGTAATAGCTGTGAGTAAATAAAAACATTTCTGATAGAGACCCTTTAATTTTTTGTGTAGTGAAATTCCTGAAGAAATAGGCCCTTGAAGTTTTAAAATGATAGATATTGTTTCTTCCTTGTTTCTCCTTTCTTAAGCCAACCAATAATTTAATACAAATAAGAAGTAGTAAAGGAGCCTGTAATCCCAGCACTTTGGGAGGCTGAGGCGGGCGGATCACCAGGTCAGGAGATCGAGACCATCTTGGCTAACACGGTGAAACCCCCATCTCTACTAAAAATACAAAAAATTAGCCGGGCGAGGTGGCGGGCACCTGTAGTCCCAGCTACTCGGGAGGCTGAGGCAGGAGAATGGCGTGAACCCGGGAGGCGGAGCCTGCAGTGAGCCCAGATCGCGCCACTGCACTCCAGCCTGGGCGACAGAGCGAGACTCCGTCTCAAAAAAAAAAAAAAGAAGTAGTAAAGGAAATGTCAACTTTACCAAAACAATGAAAGCGTTTAGCCCTGAAATTTAGTATACGTGTATGAAGAAAAACACCTGGGGGTGGTGAAAGTTTGAGCAGGGCAAAAGAAGGCAGCAAGGAATAGATAACAGCTTATGAAATGATTAGTTGGTTTAAGAAGTAAGTAAGGGGAACAAACACAATATCTGCTCATTTAAAACTGAAAGTCTCTATTTGTCTTGAGGGGCTCCTCACCCTCCAAAAATTCAGTGGTATCTGTTGTTAGTATTTGTATTCATTCCTACTACGTATAGCTGCTTTTATTTTGTTGCAGTGTCGGGTAAGCACAGTTCTCCAAAATCAAAAGCCTGTTGCTCATGCCAACCGATGTCATAGACACAGGCTGCTTGCAAGTTTCCATGAAGTCTGTTTGAAGAGATGCTATAATAGTCTGCAGCATCTTTTGGTTGCCTTAGTGCTTATAGCATAAACCTTCAACATACTGGAGTGTAACAGAAAGTGGTATTATATCACTTCGAGTGTAGTATGACAACCTCACATTAATACATTTCCATTTTTCCTCTCCCAGCCTTTGCACTGCCATTACCGTAAGAATCATAGATAAGAAACAAAGGAGGAAGAGCAGAAATGGAGTAGTAGAGTATGAATTTGGTTTGTGATTATTACATTCAAAGACATAGCTTCAGAGATGCGAATTTGGAGCGTTGAAGAGAAAGGGATGGGTTGGAGACAGATATTTACCAAGTACTATGTATGGACATTAATTAAAATGTGACAGTGAAGAAGTTCATGTAGATTGTGTAGTGAGGAAAGAAGAGAGAAAAAGATGGAATGCTGTGGGTAAGAGGCGCTAGAAGAGAAAAATGAGAAGGAACAAAAAAATCCTACCAAGAATTAAGAAAGCCATTAATGTAAAAGGAAAGAAAGGGAATGTGAAATCGTGTGAGAACTAAACAAAATAGAATCCAATTTAGGGGTTATGAATTAGTAGGCAGTACATGGCAGAGATTTTTGATTCTTGTCTACTATTTTTAGATCCAGGGATCTTGCAACCTGTTGTATGGTTGTATGTATGTGTGTATGCATACATACACACATATATATCCGCGTATATATGTATCTTTAAAATTTACATAAATACTAGTTTTCTTTCCTAATTATACCTTTTCATGCCTTCCCCTGAAAGGCAGGATCCTATAGAAAATAAGCAGATTTTAAGGCTGGTGCCCAGGGATATGCCCAGATGTGGAATTCAGCTTGAACATACTGACATTACCAAACAAGTAATAGGTTCTGAGGTCGGGCTTCCCAACAGGAATGCTGTGAACCTTATAAAGATGCCCACAGTTCTTATCTGGCTCCACTAGAAAAGATGCGTCTGCCAGATTTGTCATGATCTGAGAATGCAACATGGTATTTGACCCAATTTCACCACCACCTCACCTCAAGATAAATAGATTTGGCCTGTGACGAAACTTTACTTTTTCAGGAAAAAGAAGAAGAAATGGAAGAAAACAAGAATTAGTTCCTTTTAGAAATTGAGATCAGTGTGGCTTTTCATTGCAAAAACCCATGTAGGGGTTGTTTTTTACAGATCACTTAAAAGAAGGGTGGGAAGCCAAAAACCAGAGATATTTGGCTAGTGCTTGCAAATAATTTTGTTGCTCTCAAAATGAAAACTTAAAATTAAAATCTTTACAAAACACTATTTAATTAACTAAGGCCAGAAAGTGACTAAAATAGATGATTGTGCTGAGATTGTGTGTGTTCCACAGAGACTAATTTTGTCAAAAATAAGAAAGCTGCATAGCCTATTTTTAAGGAGCCAAATTGCATTTCTGTACTTTTAAGTTTAGTGTATCTTAGCAACGAACAGAGCAGAATATGCACGCCTGAGAACAAGAGAAGATTCACACTTCTTTATGCTCTGTTTTACGGAAATGTTAAAACTCATGATTTTCTATTATTTTTGGATGAGGTAGTTCCTCTCCAAAATATAACAGAGCCATTTAATGGTATGATAGCTCATGGGGCAAAGGTACTTGGAAATTTTCTTTAGTTTACAGAATTTATACAATAGTTTAGAGGGATGAGTTAAAGTTTTCACTGGAAAGCTTATACAAAATTATAGATCCCAAGAAGACATTTATAAGGATGAGAAAGTTTGTATTACTTAACTAGCTTCATAGTTAGAACTAACAACTTTTAGGGAAATTAAATATCCTGAGCATGGCCATTGTATACATGTAAAGCTTTTCATTACACATTTACTGACTAAGTACCATGTACCGTACACCGTGCAAAGAACTGAAGAGATCTCACAGAAGTGGTAGTTTCTGTCTTCAATGCACTAACATTCTAAGAGAGAACAAAGCAAACAAACAAAAAAATTTACAACGTAATTAGAACATTAATAAAAAATGTGCATCAGGACATTGTACAAATTGCAACACAAACCAAAAAGCTATACAGGCCTATAAGAAATAACTTTTCATTAGGGAATGTATAATACATTTTGAGCTATTAAGCCTTAAACACATACAACACATAAACATTTCCATGTAGGAGGGATTAAAACCCCACACTTAGGTTGAATTCTACTTAACTGATATTTGAGTAATGTTTTCCCCATGCAGTTTGTATAGTTATCATTAATATTATAGTGTTTTCCTGGATATTTTACTTTGGCTGTAAAATGTGCCAAATTATGTTGTAAAAATATGTTTATCCTGGGGGAAAACAAAATATATGCCTGAAATTGAGGTGCTCTTTTTTTATTATGAATTGGGAGTCACAAAATAAATTTACCTGGCTTCTTTCTTCTGTGGTTTAAATGCTGTCTCAGTCTCCAAGATAAAAACTACGTGGTTAAACTATCTTTTATTGTCAGAATTCTTTTTTTTATTAAAAACTCTGTCTACAGTAGGAGTTGTTGACTTAAGCAGGATAGTTTCCTTTCTCCAGATCTTTTATCATCCTTTATATATTATACTTAAAACATTTTTCTTAAAAGTTTTCTCAGAAAGTCTTTAAATGTCATTATAAGAATTAATTGCTCAGTCAAGAAATATTATGAACCATATCCATGTTTTCTAACATGTTGTTTATCTTTTTTTGCTATAGAACGAAAAGGATAAATGTGAATAGTTGAAAATTTTCAAAAAGACAAATCCCACCTATGTATAATACTAAAAATTAGTCGAATCCATGTTTAATGCTAATAACTACAGCAAGTCATGAACACGATTAGTTATTGATTTCTGAAGGCTCATTAGGTTACAAGTAATAATGTTCTCTGTAGCTTCCTGGAGGCAACGGCAGAGCTTGGTGCTCAGTTAATAATTTTGCTTCAATAATCTATAACTTTCTTAATACTCGGTTTTCTTCTTGTCTCATTATAGACAATAAAGTTTTTAATCTGTCCACCCACTGTTGTTTTATGAAGATGATGGCTATTTTCACATAATTCCCTCCAGACAGCTTTTTTTCTAGTAAATAAACAGGGTTCCAAGCAAATCTTTTTCAAATCTGTTCCCTCGTTTCTATTTCCACTTCTGTTATATCCACTGCCTTGGTTCAGACTACCTTCCTTCATCTGGACTAGTCCATCAGTCTCCCTACTTTTATACTTGCTTAAAATTTTTTCTTTGGCATATAAAGTGAAGAAGAAGTTCTCAGGTCTAATACAGAATCTATCACTTTAAAAAGAGGTCTGTTTTTCTCTGAGGCCACTTTTTTGGCCTGACAACTGCCTTGAACCAGAAAAGAGAGAAGATGCATTTCTGACAACGATCGGTCTGATCTGCTTTAGAAATTCGTCTATTACCACTGCATCAATTCATGGTCTTGAGCAAAGTGAGGAGGAAGGAAGTCCCAAGGAAGGAGAAAAAGACAGCCTAGGATCTGGGGATGAATTCTCAGGAAGGACGGCTTACTACAGCATTTAAGGGTCAGGTATGTAGACGGAGACATTTAGAATCTCTGTTGTGACAGTGAGAGAAGGAGGAAGAAGGGACTGTGGCTCGGAGAAAACAGACATAGGGCACTGTGCATCACAAGAGGTTGAACTAGAGGGAGGAGATAATGATGTTTTTACTCCGGTAATTTGGGCCTTGCTTACTTAAATGAAGCTTTGATATGAGATAAGAATAAAAAGAGGCAGTGAAATCTACCAAACTAGTAAACTTAGCTCTACACTTGGGAATCCGTTTGCACACTGGGGTCTCCATGCTGTATGGGTATCACCGCTAGTGAAAGTGATAACCCACACTCCTTCCCTGTCTCTATCTCTCACCTTTGTCTTTCTTTCTTCCTCTCTTTCTTTCCTTTCTTTCTTTTTATTAAGTATTAAGTAGATATAAAATAATATTTATAACATATTTAGTATGTATACAAACCCCCACGAACCCACCATCCAGTTAAAAATGGAGAATATTGTTTTATTTTTGAAGTTCCCTAGGCACCGCTCCTCTAAGCCCTCCATAGAGGTAGTAGCTGTAAGAATTATCTTTACCATTCTTTTGCTTTTCTTTATAGGTTTCTATTGGAGTCTGTTCAAGCTGCTATAACAAAATATGTTAAACTGGGTAATTTGTAAACAACAGAAACTTGTTGCTCAGAGTTCTGGAGCCTGGGAAGTCCAAGATCAAGGTGCCAGTAGCTTCCATGTCTGGTGAGGGCTTCCTCGCTTCTTCAAAGATGGTGCCTTCTTGCTATATCCTCACATGGCAGAAGGGCAAAAGGGGGCCAATGAGCTCTTGCAGGCCTCTTTTATAAGGACACTAATTGCATTCTTGAGGGCTCCATCCTCATGACCTAATCACCTCTCAAAGGCGCCACCTGTTTATAACAGCATTTTGGGGATTAAATTTCAACGTACGAATTTTGGAGAAATGCAAACGTTAAGACCGTAGCACTTTCCCACGTGTTTGTAATTCTAAACACTAAATAGTTTAGTTCCACATTTTAAAATTTGATGTAAAGAAATGCAGTATGCATTCTGCACTTTCCTCTTTCCCTCCAAATTGTATTCTTGCCATTCATCCTTGTTTCACTCATTACTATTGTTTGATTTTCATTGCTGGATGGTATTATGTTGTGATAGATATTTGGTTGCATCTGTTTTGTTTTTCTTTTTGTTGTAGTTATTATAAACAGAGCTTCTGAGAGTATTTTGGTGCCTGTTTCCTGGTTCATATATACAAGAGTTTCTCTGTGCTATATACCTAGAAGTGCAGTTGCTTTGTCATACATAGAATACACACATCTTTTACTCTAGATACTGCCAAATTGTTTCCAAAGTGGCAATAAAGTCTTACACTTCCACCTGCAGTGTGTAAATGTTTTGGCTTTCCCCACTCTTGATAACACTTGATATTCTCAGTCTTTAAAATTTCCAAGTGAGCAAACATGAAATGATATCCCACTGTGGTTTTTTCCTCAACAGTAATATGGCTGAACATCCTCTAATATACTCATTGATCTTTGAGACTGCCTTTTTTCTGAAATTCTATTTAAGTATTTTCCTCACTTTTCCATGGAGCTGCTTGTCTTTTTTCAATTTGCATTGTAAGAGATCTCTGTCATTTCAATGTATTTATTGCAAATACCTTCTCACCATTTTAGATTTATATTTTTACTTTCTTTGCAGCTTGGTTTGATGAACTTTCTGGAATTTAATGTAGTCAAATTTATCAATATTTTCTTTTCATCAATATTTTTCTACATTTTTTTTCTTGGTTAAGACATCTTTATCTAAAGAATATAAAGGGCCAGCTGCGGTGGCTCACGCCTGTAATCCCAGCACTTTGGGAGGCTGAGGCAGGTGGATCATGATATCAGGAGATCGAGACCTTCCTGACTGACACGGTGAAACCCCGTCTCTACTAAAAATACAAAAAAATTAGCCGGGCGTGGTGGTGGTCACCTGCAGTCCCAGCTACTTGGGAGGCTGAGGCAGGAGAGTGGCATCAGCTCAGGAGGAGGAGCTTGCAGTGAGCTGAGATCACGCCACTGCACTCCAGCCTGAGTGACAGAGCGAGACTCCATCGAAAAAAATATATATATAAAGATACATTGATAATGTTTATTTTAAATCTTATAGTCTTTTAAAATACATTTTTTACTTTTGAATCACCTTAGATTTATAGAAAGTTTGCAGCAATAATACAGAGTCCCTGTGTTTCTCCGTTTCACCCTTTGTTAACATCTTACATTACCATAGTACATTTGTCCAAGATAAGAAACCAACATTAATACATTACTGCTAATTGAACTCCAGATTTTATTTGGATTTCACTAGGTTTCTTTTCTTTGTTTCCAGTGTTCAATCCTGGATCCAGATTGTGTTTCTTTGTCATTTCTCCCACGTCTCCTCCGGTCTATGACAGTTTTTCTTTCTTTTCCTTGTTTTTCATCATCTTGGCAGTCTTGAGGAGTACTGGCCAAGGAATCTGTAGAATTGTCTTGGATCTAAATTTATCTGGTGTTTTTCTTATGATTACAGTGAGCTTATGGGTTTTTGGAAAGAATATGACATGGGTAAAATGCCCTTCTCATCCCAGAATATCAAGGGGGATATCATACCCACATGACATCACTGACGATGTTAACCTTAATTACTTGGTTAATCACGCCTTGCCAGATTTTTTCACTGTAAAGTTACTGATTTTCTCTCCCCTTACCCTAGTCCTTGGAAGCAAGTTATTATGTCTAGCCTACCAACAAGGAGAAATGTGGTGGTGATTAAGTGCCACGCCTTTGAGGGAGGAGAATCTGCATATTTTAAATGGAATTCCTCTGTAAGGAATATTTGTTTTTCCTTTCCAATTTATTTATTTAACTATTCACATTTTTCAGTACATATTCATGTGTGTATACATATATATATGTATACACATATAATATTTTAAGTTAGTCTTGTATCTTTTTTACATTTAATTATTTTGTGTGTCTGTAATTGATTTTTGAAAATGGTGTGACGTAGGGTACTAGTTTTATTCTTTTATATACAGATGGTTAATTGTCCTAATGCCTTTAATCTAGCCCCTTGCCCCACTATAATGACAGTCTGTTGATAAAAATATTCTATTAGATATTATTGCTAATCTAGGCCAGGTGCAGTGGCTCAGGCCTGTAATCCCAGCACTTCGGGAGGCCGAGGCAGGTGGATCATGAGGTCAGGAGATCGAGACCTTCCTGGCTAACATGGTGAAACCCCGTTTCTATTAAAATACAAAAAACTAGCCAGGCGTGGTGGCACACAGCTGTAGTCCCAGCTACTTGGGAGGCTGAGGCAGGAGAATAGCTTGAACCCGGGAGGCAGAGCTTGCAGTGAACTGAGATCGTGCCACTGCACTCCAGCCTGGGCGACAGAGCTAGACTCTGTCTAAAAAAAGAAAAAAAAAATTGGTAATCTAACAATTAAAAATTTGTATTGATTTAATTTTCATATCAAGAATTTTTGAAGTTTAACATTTTTTGTAATCTATTGGATGTTTTGTGTATTCCTTGTGGGTGTTAAGAACTGTTTATAGCACATATCAATTAAAAAATCTGTTAACATACACAGTTTTTTGATTGTTTGTTTGTTCTGAGATGGAGTCTGGCTCTGTCGCCTAGGTGGAGTGCAGTGGTGTGAATGGTGTGATCTTGGTTCACTGCAACCTCCGCCTTCCGGGCTCAAGTGATTCTCCAGCCTCAGCTTCCCGAGTTGCTGTGTTTACAGGTGCGTGACACCACACCCGGCTAATTTTTGTATTTTTAGTAGAGATGGGGTTTCACAAAGTTGGCCAGGCTGGTCTCAAACTCCTGACCTCAAGTGATCTGCCCGCCTCGGCCTCCCAAAGTGCTGGGATTACAGGCGTGAGCCATGGCCCTGGCCACAGATTTTATTTTTTAAAGCAAAACTAGAAATGTCTAGGTAATAGGAGGTACTATTTATTAGATGCTTTTTGTGAATCCTATGCTAGAAATTTAGCTACATTATCTCATATAGTTTTCACATCATTCTCACGAAGTCTGTACTTTCCAATTGTACACATGACAAAATTGAGGTGCATGTTCCAAATCTTAGCTAATCAGTAGCAGAGCCAAATTTAATCCTAGGTTTGATTTGATTTCTAAGTCCATAGCCAATTTTTTTCGGAAGCCACAGGCTCCGCTCACTTTACAACCTAATTCTTTTGATTCAAACATACTTTCAATGAACTACTCATGTTAACAGTCCAAGGAATATTTATTGGTAAGGGTGGCGTCTACTACATCTTGCCTCAGCCAGTGTTGATTATTAACAATAGTAGTTTCAAATGGAAACAAATGCACAACTTAAAAACCAAACCTAGCCCACTGGCAATATAAATATTAAATTATGCTTCAGAGAGAAAATGTGACTGCTTATAAATGAAATTATTAGAAATAATCAAATTTACAAGCCTATTTAAGCGATGAAAACTATTTTTAGACAAAGCAATAAACCAAATGAAGTCAGCAAGAGCACCTGCTATTAAAACCATGGAGAATTAAGATGAGACTAGAAAAGAGAATGAGAAAGTAATTTGCAAAAGCAATTTAACATCTTTGAGGTAATAAGGCACACTCACCTCTTTGATAGATATTCGATTTTGAATTTTACTATGCAGAAGACATTTTATTTTAAAGGAAACAATAACAACTTTAAGTAAATGTTTATAATTACTTTTTAAGAATCTACGTTGTTGACAAATTCCATAATTGGAGAAAATCTTATTAGCAAGACCAAATTCTCATAGAAACTAGGGAACTGGAGAAAAAAATTAAAATGACAGTCACTGAAAACAAGAGTGTTAGAAGGCATTGACTTATAAAACAAACCAGCGTAAATAGTGTTCAAAATTTTTGCCAACAGGTTAGCAGTTCTTACAAATTACATTTCTTAATTACTCAGGAAACACTGCAGTGACTTTGCCCTGGACAGCCATATTATTTCCCAAAATTTCACATTCTGCAAGTTGTGTATCCTTATAAATTATCAAACTGTTCTTCACTAGTTTAGAATTCTGTACCTTCTACTTCTATTTCTCTAATTCATTACTCTAAGGTTTATTAACTAAGTAATGTTAAAAGTTAGAACAATTTTAAATTTCAGTATGAAAATGTGGGTTGTTTTCTAAATTTCAACAAATTCTCAAAAGCAAGGATGTTAAAATCACTAATGGTTAGGTGTTACTTTCTTGGCCCATGTTCCCAAAATCATATGAAATCAGAAAACACGTTTTTAGGAAATGATCTGCATAGCCACATCTATAAGTCAAGTAGCATGAACATTATCCAAAATGCTTTGCAAATGTTCTCTGCTTGGGTCACTTCTTAGGCAATAGAATTGATGGGCATGGTAGGCAGAATAATGGCTTCCAAAGATGTCCAAGTTTTATTCCTGGAACCTGTGAATATTAAGTGGCAAAAGAGAATGTGCAGATATGGCTAAATAAGAACTTGAAATGGAGAGGTTATCTGGGATTATCTTTGTGAGTCCAGTGTAATCAGGAGGGTTCTTATAAATCAAAGAGGAAGACAGGAGAGTCAGAGTCAGAAGAGGAGATGTGACCATGGAGGCAGAGATCGGAGGGCTGCGCTGCTGGCTTTGAAGATGGAGAAAAGAGTCATGAGCCAAGGAATTCCAGAGGCATCCAGAAGCTGGAAAATCTCCTCTAGAACCTCAGAAGAAAGCAGGCTGTGGCTCTCTTGACTATAGCCCAGTGAGACTCATGTCAGATGTCTAGTTCATAAAACTACGAGATAGTAAACATGTTGTTTTAAGCAACAACACTTGTGGCAATTTGTACAGCAACAACAGGCAACTGATACAAAGGGCACTGGAATACATTTCGCCAGAATAAGTAATTTCTGGTTTTTAAAATGCAGAGCACTGAGACACAGAACTATAAAGATCTCCAGGAGAGATTGTCTATAATTACAGTTTTCTTCAAAACAGAGCAACAGAGAATATTTCTATGCATTGGTTCTACAAATATCAATTACACATGTTCTGTTTCAGATGCTGCAAAAGGTTTAAATGCCAGTTTCATCTTACAGTGAAATTTGTCTTAGCAGAAAAAACAAGTTATTCACATTCAAACATTTACTGACCATCTAAACATATACTAAACACTGGGGTTAGCAACATAAATAAGACAAGATCTCTTTGAAGTATACAACCTAGTATAGCATTTTTCTGTTTGTTCTTTTTGACCATGAGCCACAGTAGGAAATATATTTTACAGTGTAACTTAGTATATATACCTTTATAAGCCTGAACCAAAAACTTGATACACTTTAATATTTTCTATTCTTTTCTGGCCTAGTTCGTTTAAAAATGCTACGTAGAAACTGTTGAATTGATTTGATAACCCACTAATGGGCTTGAAAAGCACGTGGTTGTGAGTAAGTTAGACATGTAGAGAAATAGCAGAGCACGTCGCATACTAATGAAGATGACAACCAAGATAGGTACAAGAAAAGTAGTAAGGTAACATTTGAATGCTTACTATATTCACTGTTCTAAGGGAGTATTGAACATCTGAAGTACCCTAATCAGGTATTCACACTTCAGAGGTAGCTACATAAAAACTTTAAATATTATTATAGGAATGTATACCTGAGAGTTTTTAATTAGCATACAAACATTAGTAAAATAAGCTGTGCTTGAGTTACATGACTGGATAGAATGAGTGTACAGGCACCAACACCCATGTATGAACTTGATGTAAGGATATGCAAATCCAGCAGCAACTAATATCTCTGGAGCAGCATGGTAGGTTCACATCTCCATTTGGCCACACACTTCCATTTCAGAGATGACAATGTTGCTTGACCCAAACTAGAAGGTTGGCTTATACTGCTTTCAGAATGTCTTAACAGCCTTAGTATTCTAAGCTTACAAGAGCAGCTGATGTGACTATTTTTGCTTCTTGTTAATACATTTTAGACAAGTCTTAATCTGTTATATAATTTGTTTTCATTATTGACATACCATGGGGTAGCACGGTTACATGGGAGAGGATTGTCATCCAACGCCTACTTGCCTACCTCTAATTGCTGGGAGCTCTCAATATTTGCCAAAAGAACCTGATGATTAATAAATGGTCAACTTGGCTTCTCTCAGTTCCCCAAGAGATTCTGCATTCTGTTCCAAGAAACTCGTATTTCATATTTTAACTGGTATTTGTCAAAAAGAGGCATGCTGTCAGAAACACTTAAACAGAGCTCAACATTCCACATATTGTACTTAAGCAGTAGCTCTCCCACTTTTAATCCGCGTTCTTAATATCTGTATGTAGTGAATGAGAGGGGTGCTTGTTGAATCTGTGGAATATTGAGCTCTGTTTAAGCAGTTCTGTTACAGTCTTACTCCTTTTTCTCTTCCCACCCCCAAACTGGAAAGACAATGTGTCCTGATCACTGCTTTGAAGACCATGGCATGTTCCCTTCTCGCCACACCTGGAATTCTTCTTGATTATTTTTTCCTCTCAGTCTGTGGCGTAAAATTTGTCCTCACTCTGGCAGTCTCATAAGGACAGAATTACAGAGAATAAACAGTCATAGGTAGTACTATTAGTCATTTGTTAGTTATTATCTGCAGCCTTCCTATAAGAAAGGATAAAAGGCAGCATAAAAGTGCTGAAAACATAACCTATCTCCTTCCCAATCTGAGCTCTCATTCTTCAGGTTCCTTCCGTGCAATCTATAGATAACTTCCTGTGTATTAGTCCATAATCTTCAAACCTCCTCAATCACCACGGAAATGCCTGACTGTACTTCCTCTGAAATGTCATGAAACTTATAATCACCATAAAAGAGTGACTCCTAATAATTGTGTCAAGTTTGTTTTTCTTGGAGGTCTAAGATTGAAAAGGAAAGAGTGAAAGAGAGAAGGAAGGAAGGAAGGAGGGAAGGAGAGAGGAAAGGAGAGAGGGAGGGAGGGAGGAAGAGAACAAAAAAGTTCTAGAAACTTTAGAGAATAAAACAAATTATTCTTCCTTTAATTTTGATGATTAAAAATTAAAAACAGGCGAGGTACTGTGGCTCATGCCTGTAATCCCAGCACTTTGGGAGGCCAAGGTGGGTGCATCTCTTGAGCCCAGGAGTTTGAGACCAGCCTGGGCAACATGGTGAAACCCAGTCCCTACAAAAGATACAAAAATTAGCTGGGCACGGGGGCATGTGCCTGTAGTCCCAGCTACTTGGGGGGCTGAGGTGGGAGGATTGCTTGAGCCTGGGAAGTTGAGGCTGCAGTGAGCCATGTTCACACCACTGCACTCCAGCCCGGGTGACAAAGTGAGGTCCTGTCTCAAAATAAATAAATAAATAAATAAAAACAAGCTAAGCTTTAGGATACAAGACTGCTTGCCTCAGGGAGTCCTGGAAAAATTATCCTTCTCTCCTAATTCCAATTTTCAGCATAGTGTCTGAACCATGTGAAGATCAATAATTATGCTTAATGGACAATGGATTATCTGAAACAGATTTATCTGTTTCGTATGTATGCTTATGTTATGTATGCTTAGGACAGACAAAGATTTTAATAATATAATAATAACAGCTAAATTTACACAGAACATTTTCTGACACTGCTTTAGAATGTTTCAAATTTCAATTTCTAAAACCCCCATATTATCTATTTACAAGTATTCAGCTCCTCTGAGAAGTCCTCCCTCGCACCCTTTTTTTGTTCGGAAGTACGCCCTAGTTCAAAGTTTTCAGAATACCCCAAGATTCCCTGTTTTTAGGGCCCTTATGAGAATTATCTTTCACTCTTTCTTTGCCTAGATAAAAATCTGGCATACAATAGGTGTTCAGTAACTGCTGGATGGAGGAATAAATGAATTATTACCACTACTATGGATTTATTTTTTTCCACTAATGACTAATTTTCCTTTTGTTTTGGCATTAAGGCACTTTTTACAGAAATGCAAAAACATTACTCAATGTGAAAAACCACTATTATGATGTATTCTAATCTTCACTCCAAAACAGAAAGGAACAAATTGTCTTTTGCAGCTACTGTCTAAATTGTGGATTAAAAGTTTTGGTTTCTAAATGTAATTGCTGTGCAGATCTATTCATTTTGTTCATTTTGGAGCTCCCTTGAAGCATTCCTCTAGCCTTCTACCTTTGAGTTTTGTTTTAAGAACACACTTGTCAGTTGAGATTAAGATAACATTTCTGTGTGAACATAAAAGCTGAGAAAGAATTCCAGTCATGCTGCCAGAGGAACCAGCTGTGCTGTTTAGCTCCTCTAGACAGAGTGCTGGCTGTGCCTCAAACATTGAAGGGAGTCAACAGGTACAATTCCTGGGTGAGTAAGGCGTTACACAACATTCCCTCAAAAACAACAAACATGGCAAGCACCAGGATTAAGGCTAGGCTCCTAGCCTTCTATTAAATATTGTGGAAAAAACTGATGTTTAAATTAGGTATTTTAGGGTACCGGATGGGATCCTGACATACTCTTTAGTCATTGTTGTGAACCCAAAGTATCTGAGACAGATCTCAGACACTTCAGAAAGTTTATTGTGCCAAGGTTAAGGCGGTGCCCATGACCGTCTCAGGAGGTCCTGATGACATGTGGACATGTGCTCAAGGTGGTCGGGATACTGCTTGCTTTTATACATTGTAGGGAGACATAACACATCCATCGATACAGGTAAGATCTACATTGGTTTCATCTGAAAGGACAGGACAACTTGAAGCAGGGGGCTTCTAGGTCATAGGTAGATTTAAATATATTCTGATTGGCAATTGGTTGAAAGTTATTATCAGTAGAAAGGGATGTCTTTGTTATGATTAGGGGTTGAAAACACCAAGGTTTTATCATAAAGATGAAACCTCCAAGTAGCAGGCTTTAGAGAGAATTGTAAATGTTTCTTATCAGACTTAAGGTCGGCATTGATGTTACTGCTGGAAGGGTATCATGAGGCATGTCTGAACCCCACTTCTCATCAGGGCCTGAACCAGTCTTTCAGTTACATTTTAGAGTGCCCTGGCCAAAGAGCGAGTCCATTTAGACTTTTATTCTAATGCTTTGTTTTTTTTTTTTAAATTCCTGAAATACCATAGCCCAAAATTCTGAAGTTGCTTCCCAGATTCTACTACACTGTATTTTTGCAGTGTTCTCCAAATGGTTTCTCTCAGTAAGGTATAAGACATCTTTATAAGAAATCATGTTTGGTGAAAGTTTGGATTCTCAGCCTGTGAATCCCAAGAGAGGCTGTTTTGGTAGTAGGATTAACCCAGTAAGTTCTATTTCTGAAAAAAACTTCTAAAGTGTTTTTTGGGAGGCAAACACTCAAAAATCAGAAACATTTTGTAATAGCAGAAAATGTAAGTGACTACATAGTTGAAAAGCATTTTTAATGTTGGTTTGGTAAGGCCATTAAGTCACATTTAGAAGAAAATTATCAAATACAACTTAACCCAGTGCAGCAATAATCATGTTAAAGAATGACTAATGCTCTCAAGTAACTTGATCATTGAGGATTTCTCCAACTCACGCAGTACAAATTTAAAATAAGTCATGCAAATTGGTAAAAATTAATAAGACTTGTGAATGTAAAATGAATGCACATCTTTTGTTCTGGTTAGATGCTGAAATATGGCAACTATCCTGTCTTTACCAGCTTGCACAGAACCTCAAAGAACATTTTCTGTAAGAATAGGTACTATAAAAACACCCTATTGCTGTGTAATCACATGATGAAATGTCTTCTGCATTGACAGAGCCAAAAGCTAGGATTACATCTAAGTAATTCTGTTTTCTTCTTAGAATCATCCAAATCCTTTTAAGGGGATCTATAACCAAAGCCTTTGTAATCTTAGGTAGAAATTTGACTTACAAATGCAGCCTTTGTTGATTTAAAATTTTTAATAACATTTGATGTTTGATCTATTTTAATTTCCAGAATTTCCATTACTAAAAATTAATATTTAAGGATTCTTCCCAGAAGCCTTTACATGTTTAAAGACAACAAATAAAACAATTACTTATTATCTCCTTTACGGTAGCTGTCTAACTTTGCAGCATTTTTTTCTTCATTTTAGATTTGACACAGTCATTGCCAAATTAATAAAATGCCTTTTATAATTATCCAGAAATACAGAATTCCTAAAGTGAAAGCAAATATAACTAAAAAATTATTTATGTTGGAGTGATGAAAATTTTCTAAAACTAAATTGTGGTGATGGTTGTACCACTTTGTGAATTATTAAAACCACTGAACTGTATACTTTAAAAGGGTAAATTTTATGGTATGTAAATTATATCTCAATAAAGCTGTTAGAAATAACTTATTAGGTTTATATTAAGTGCTTGTGATGGCTAATACTGAGTGTCAACTTGATTGGATTGAAGGATAGAAAGCATTAATTCTGGGTGTGTCTGTGAGGGTGTTGCCAAAAGAGATTAACATTTGAGTCAGTGGGCTGTGGAAGGCAGATCCGCCCTTTATCTGGTGGGCACAAACTAATCAGCTGGCAGCGAATATAAAGCAGGCAGAAAAACGTGAAAACAAGAGACGGCCTAGCTTCCCAGCCTGCATCTTTCTCCTGTGCTGGATGCTTCTTGCCCTTGAACAGCGGACTCCAAGTTCTTCAGTTTTGGGATTCAGACTGGCACTCCTCGCTCAATAGCTTGTAGACAGCCTATTGTGGGACCTTATGATCGTGTAATATATATGTAATACTTAATAAACATATATATGTGTGTTTATTTAATAGGATATATATATATATATATATATATCCTATTAGTTCTATCCCTCTTAGAGAACCCTGACTAATACAGATTTCGGTACCAGGAGTGGTTCTAGAGGAACAGAATATTAAGGATGGTGTTCTTTCATTGGTTTTGGGGATTCTGAAATTGGCTGCTTAATATGATTAGACCTAAAAATGCCAGGGACTCTACTTGTAATAGTATGGAGAAAACTGAGAGTCCTTGTTCAAAACTGTTTAAAGAGTTATGCAAAATAAATGCATTTGAGATTCCTGATTCACTGCTCATGAGAGGCAGGGGGTTTAGTGACTTTATACATAATTCCTTTGGCCATATGTGGAAAACCAAAGAACATAATGAAGCTGGTTGGTTGCTCCTGTTCAGTGGACAAAGTGATGAAAGCAAATGTTGAACTCAGGGATTCTGTCTCCCAGCTTCAGAAGCAGATACTGAGCCACAAGTATGCTAAGATTGCCCTGAGTGAGAGTCTTATGTCCTGTAGAGAAAGAGTTGAAATTGTGGAAAAACAGACACAAGCTTTTATCATGCAAGTGGCTGACCTGCAACGAAAGATGCACGCACAGCCTCGCCAGGTGCCTACTGTTAAAGCGAAGGCATTGATTGGAAAAGAATGGAACTCTGCAACTTCAAATGGGATCGTGTGGGAGGACCCTGATAAAGCCGGGGACACTGAGTCTGTAAACTCTGATGAATCTTTTTTGCCAGAAGGAAGAGCTTCCCCATCCCCAGTAGTGGCAACATCCCCTCCCCAAACCAGGCTACCATCACCCTTTCCACCTTTGTCTGAGGAGATAAACCCTGCACTGCCTGAGGCAACAGTGATGGCCTCCCCGGAGGCAGCTGCCAGGCAAGATAATGTTGACTGTCCTCAGAGCCACCCTCAACGCCTCTGTTTGCTTTTAGACCTGTAACTCCACTAAAGTCCCTAGGGGCCCCTAGAGGGGAGGTTCAGAGTGTGACCCATGAGGAGGTGCGCTACACTCCAAAAGAACTGTTTGCGTTCTCTAATTTATATAAACAGCAATCTGGAAAACAGTCATGGGAATGGATATTAAGGATATGGGATAATGATGGAAGGAACATAGAGTTGGATCAGGCTGAGATTAATGATTTGGGCCCACTAAGTAAAGACTGTGAATTTAATGTGGCAGCTTGGGGAGTTAAAAAGGGTCTAATAGTTTGCTTGGTTAGCTGAAATATGGGTTAAAAGATGACCCACTGTGAGTGAGCTGGAAATGCCTCATCTCCCTTGGTTTAATGTCAAGGAAGGGATCCAAAGGCTTAGGGATTGGGATGGTGGAGTGGATTAGTTACTTTAGACCTACTCATCCCAGCTGGGAGGGTCCAGAAGATAGACCCTTGACCAATGCCTTGTGAAATAGATTTGTGAAGGCAGCACGTGCATCTTCGAAGAGCCCTGTAATTGCTCTTCTCTGTATGTCACATCTAACAGTAGGAACTGCAGTCACTTAACTACAAAGTTTAAATACACAGGGAATAATTGGATCCCGAGGTGGCAGGGGCCAAGTGGCAGCACTCAGCCATCAAAGCCAAGGTAAGCCTAGCGACTGCAATGTCCAGCAGAGGCAAAGCGGCAATCAGAATAGTCTGACTCATTTAGAGCTCTGGCATTGGCTACTTAATCATGGTGTTCCTAGAGGTGAAATTCATAAGAAGCCTACTGCATTCCTACTTAAATGATCCACACAGAAAACTTCTAGGTCGAATGGACAAAAGGCTAATTTGAATTATAAAAACAGAGAATCACAGCCCCTCAATCAATTTCCAGACTTGAGCCAGTTTACAGACCCAGAACCTGTTGAATGAAGGGGAGGCTGGGTCCCCTTGAGGAAGGACCCCACTACACTACTGACGATTTATGCAGTGAAGCTTTCTCCCATTCCTCACCAAGGAGACATTTGGCCTTTTACCAGGGTAACCGTGCACTGGGGAAAGGGACATGATCAGACATTTCGGGGACTACTGGACACTGGCTCTGAGCTGAAGTCGATTCCAGAGGACCTCAGGCATCATTGTGGTCCTCCAGTTAAAGTAGGGGCTTATGGAGGTCAGGTGATTAATGGAGTTTTAGCTCAGTTCCGACTCACAGTGGGTCTCTGGACTCATCCTGTGGTCATTTCCCCAGTGCCAGAATGTGTAATTGGCATAGACATACTTAGCAGCTGGCAGAACCCCCACATTGGCTCCCTGACTGGTGGTGTGAGGTTTATTGTGGTGGGAAAGGCCAAATGGAAGCCATTAGAGCTGTCTCTACCTAGAAAAATTGTAAATTAAAAACAATATTGCATCCCTGGAAGGATTGTGGAGTTTAGTGCCACCATCAAGGACTTGAAAGAGGCAGGGTTGGTGATTCCCACCACATCCCCATTCAACTCTCCCATTTAGCCTGTGCAGAAGACAAATGAGTCTTGGAGAATGACAGTGGATTATCATAAGCTTAGCCAAGTGGTGACTCCAATTGCAGCTGCTGTACCAGATGTGATTTCATTGCTTGAGCAAATTAACACATCTCCTGGAACCTGGTATGCAGCCATTGACTTGGAAAATAACTTTTTCTCCTTTCCTGTCCATAAGGCCCACCAGAAGCAATTTGTCTTCAGCAGGCAAGGTTAGCAATATAACATTAATGTCCTACCCCAGGGGTATATCAACTCTCCAGCTATGTGTCATAATTTTATTTAGAGAGAACTTGATCGCTTTTTGCTTTCACAAGATATCACACTGGTCCATTACATTGATGACATTATGCTGATTGGATCCAGTGAACAAGAAGTAGCAAACACGCTGGACTTATTGGTGAGACATTTGCATGCCAGAGGACGGGAAATAGATCTGACTAAAATTCAGGGACCTCTACCTCAGATAGATCAGTATAACAAGAAAAAACATGTCAGCTGACAATGACTATACATTTTGCTTATTGACCATGTGTTTTCATGCTCTATCTTTGTGAATATTCAAGCCAAGTTTCCATCACATTTGTAGAGTATGCTTTAGAAGGCATTTCCACACTGAGTGTGAGATTGGGCTTAAGGATTTTAAAGGTCCATATGATTCTGAATTGAATAAGAACTGTGATGTGGTTTAGCTCTGTGTCTCCACCCTAATCTCTTGTTGAATTGTAATTCCCAAGGTTGGCAGGGAGACTTGGGGATTGGATCATGGGCTCGGATTTCCCCCGTGCTGTTCATGTGATAGCGACTGAGTTCTTATGAGATTTGATGGTTTAAAAGTGTGTGGCACTTCCCCCTTAGCTCTCTCTCCTGCCCCCATGCTAAGACATGCTTTCTTCCCCTTCACCCTTCTGCCAAAATTGTAAGTTTCCTGAGGCCTCCCAGCCATGCTTCCTGTGCAGCCTATGGAATTGTGAGTCAATTAATTCTGTTTTCTTCATAGATTACCCAGTCTCAGGTGGTTATTTATAGCAGTGTGAGAATGGAATAATACAAACTCCAAAACATGGGAAATCAGCCCTACTGTAATAACTTTTGTTGTGGTATCTATGGATGTGCACTGAAGAAAAAATAAAATGCTTAATGCCAGAATATTTTACAAGAAGCGTACCATTTAAAACATATTAAAATAAGTATATTTCTAAAGCAGGTTTCTTTTGTTCATATAATTTAATCAATTTTATTACCAGTATTATTGTCCTCTCCCTAGGGTAGTCATAACTGTTCTGTGAAAACAAAGGCCAATCTTGGCTAAGGGGACTATGATCCCATGAGACATGCCAGCATTGTGGCAACATGGGATTCTGTACTTTAAGCTCATCTCAGAGAAGTAAGTTTCTGTAAATCTCAACTAGGCCAAGGTCCTCCTCACCATTCAACTTCTTTAATGACTCCCTTCTAGATTGTTTCTTTTCCCATCATTTAAGTAACACACACCCCATAAGTAGTTAGGTGTTTTCAGGGGAGGTGAAGGAGTCAGTATTGGTAATTGTCTTTGAGAATCCCATTTGGTGATTTCCTGAGTTTTTGATATGCCAAGTGCGTATCACCAATGATCTGTACTTAAAAACCTCTATGTGTGTCAAGACACTCTGAGTATCCTGAACGTTGCTCAGAGCCATTTACATTCTTGTAAAAATATGCATCAGTGATAAGATTGCAGAGATTGTACAAAACCAAAATGAAGAACACATATTTCCAATGTTAAACTAGACTTGTTACACAGAAAGCAACTCCGCATTCCGAATTCAAAGGGCAATGAGGAATGTTAGACAACGGCAAAAATTACCCAAAGACTCACCCCCCCGAGCAACAAGAAAGGAGAAGTATCCAGACCAAACTGGTGATTTGGTCTGGATTTATACTTTATACTACAGTATTTATATTTTATGATGATTTATTCACTCAGCATAATGATTGGATTATTCACCCTCTTCCTTGACTTCTTAATTTGAACATATAATACACCTTCCCAGCTCTTTTTGGCCTTCCTTAGAGTAGAACATGTACCTTATTTTGTTATACATGTACACTGCACTAGCAACTCTCAAACCAAGAAGTCGAGAGCCTTTTCCATTTTTTTTAAAGAGCAAAGTAAGAGAAAACTCTGTTACCAGGAACACCATATTCATGGAGAATTTTCTCTCCAGAGTCAGATGTTAATTTGATCTATTTGATTGCCTGGAAATAGAGATGGGTTTTAAATACAGAGGAAATTTACTCCAGAGGCTGTGAACATGTGAACATCATCACAGAATGGATCCTGTAAGTTGAAATACTCATAATCTGACTTGATAAATTATTGTATGTAGGAATAAAAATATTAAACACTATAAATGTGCATGTACCCACATAAGAAAGTAGACAACAAATACTGGCTATCATTAGTATTAGTAGAAAATGGACAAAGATAACCATGTTCTAATTTTGCTTTCAACAATACCCAAATATCTGGGGATCACCTTCGATATTTGCTTGATTTCAGTCTTTGTAACAAAGAATATGTAATTTTAATGAGAAAAATCTGTTTATAATGATTTTAAGAGAATCATCATATTGGGCATGGAACAAGGCTCTTGGAAACATGTAATAAAGACATTTCATGACCATGTGAAATTCCCACATTGCATGGAAAAGTTTTTGAAGTAGAAGTAAACATTTTCAAGACTGAAACTATAATTACTGTCATGAGATAGTTGATTATGATAGGCATTTTCAGACTGTGAAACTCAACCTGCTCACAGATGCCTTCTCAGATGATTTCAGTAATTTGTAATTCCTGAGTAATTGTAAAATCAATTTATATTTTGGAAGGAGCAGAAATAGCACAAACGTTACCATTTTACTCTATAAAACAGGAATATTGTATGCCAAACAGTTTTCTACATGAGTCATCAAGATCAACAACCAGGTCTCCATGGAAACACAGACATTTATAAAAGCCCAAACCTTGTTCCTAATATTTCTTTTAGTTTATATTATTTTATTATTTATTTTTTAAATTGCAGTAAAAGATGCACAATATGAAATTTACTATTTTCACCATTTTTAAGTGCATAGTGGCATTAGTACATTATATATATATATATTTCTGTTTTAGAAACAGGATCTCACTCTGTTGCCCAGGCTGAAGTGCAGTGGTGCCATCATAGCTCGCTGCAGCCTCCAATTCCCGGGCTCAAGGCATCCTCCCACCTCAGCCTCCTGAGTAGCAGGGATACCTTTAACATTTTGTGCAACTATTACTACCACCCATCTTCAGATTTTTATTTTCATCTTACAAAACTGAAACTCCGTATCCATTAAATAGTAACTCTCCGTTCAACCCTCCCCACAGTTTCTGGAAACCACCTTTCTACTTTTTCTCTATGAATTTGACTACTCTAGGTCCCTCATATAAGTGGAATCACAGTATTTATATTTTTATGATGATTTATTCACTCAGCATAATGTCTCCAAGGTTCATCCATGTTGTAGCATATGCGAGAACTTCCTTCCTTTTTAAGGCTGGATACTATTTCATTGTATGTATATACCACGTTTTGTCTATCCAGTAATCTATCAATGGGCACTTAGATTGCTTTCACGTTTTGGCTGTTGTGAATAGTGCTGCTATGAACATGAACGTACAAATATCCATTCATGCTATCAGTTCTTTTGGGTACATACTCAGAAGTGGAATGGATCACATGGTAATTCCATGTTTAATTTTTGAGGATCGTACTATTTTCCACAGCATCTGCATCTTTTCACATTCCCACCAGCTATGTACAAAGGTTCCAATTTCCTTAAAAACACTTGTTACTTTCTGTTTTTAAATATTAACTATCCTAATAGGTGTAAAATGGTATCCCACTGTGGTATTGATTTACATTTCCCTAATAATTAGACATGTTGAGCATCTTTCCATGTGCTATTGTCCAGTTGTAAATCCTCCTTTGAGAAATGTTAATTCAAGATCTTTGACCATTTTTAAATCAGGTTGTTTGTTTTTTTGCTATTGTTGAATTTTCTTTATATATTCTGGATATTTACCCCTTATCAGATGTATGATTTGCAGATATTTTCTTCTGTTTATGGGTTGCCTTTCATTTTGTTGACAATATCCTTTCATGCACAAAAGTTTTTTTAAATTTTGATGCAATCCAATGTATCTATTTTTTTATCTTGTTGCCCTAATTTTTATTTAACAAAATGAGATTCAGTTGAATTGGTCAAGGTTATAGTTATAGTCAGTTATACTCAGGACAATTTTCCATACAGACTAGATGAATTTAAATGCATCATGATTGTGTACTCTGTCACCCAGGCATATTGCAGAATTGGTGCACAGTTTCATCTAAGTATGGACAGGTTTTCTTATTTTGGTAATTTTTTTGCCATTTGATTTCTACCTGCATTTTCAAATAAAATTACTGTTTAATCTGAAGTCTTAAGTATTAACTTAGGTAAAGGAACTAATATTCAGAAAGGTTTTTTTTTTTTTTTTTCTGAGACAGAATCTCACTCTGTCACCCAGGCTGGAGTGCAGTGGTGCCATCTTGGCTCACTGCAACCTCTACCTCCTGGGCTCAAGGGATTCTCTTGCCTCAGACTCCTGAGTAGCTGGGATTATAGTCATGTGCCACCACGCCTGGCTAGTTTTTGTATTTTTAGTAAAGATGGGGTTTCACCATGTTGGTCAGACTGATCTTGAATTCCTGAGCTCAAGTGATCTGCCTGCCTCAGCCTCCCAAACTGCTGGGATTACAGGTGTGAGCCACCGTGCTGGGCCTGAAAGGTTTTTCTCATTGCCATTATTCATACTTCTTAGACCTACTACATACAAATATCTAGACATTTTCCTCCAAGGCTGGATAGTATTCAAATTAATTTGTTCTATAGTCACTTCAGTTTCTAGTCGTGTGTTATTTACATATGAGAGCGGAATGGAAATATTCTGAAACTCTACCCCCCCTGTAAAAACTCTAGATTTTTAGGAAGAGTCAAATTCGAAGACCCTGTGATAGTCTGAGTTTACTGCATAGTGCTTTGGTTATAAGTAAAGAGACCAGAATCAAATACCTGATCCAATGAATAAAGTTGGATAGCTTCCTCATCATACGCACACACACACACACACACACACACACACACACACACATGGTGAGGAAACTAGAAATAACCCAGTACTTCCAACCAACAGGCTATCTATAGATCTTAACCAAAGTGGTGGATTTCAAGAATGCATTAAAACAAGCAAAACAGGTTGTCCCACTTTCTACTTGGGTGGGCCACCTATAGGGCCTTTGACATTTACAAATATCTAATGTTTGACATCATCTAAATCAGTTAAGATTGTGAGTAGGCTCCAAATATACTAATATTTTACATGTAAGAGATTTTAAAATATCTATTTTCAGAAAGTCCATGTGAGAAAAAAAAATAACTTGTTTACAAGTTGGCTGAGATCTAGCCAGTAAGATTTTAGGATTTCTAGGTAGAAGCTTCATTCCAAAAATATGGAGATATTTAATTATCTTTTGTAATCTAAATACATTCCTTGTTAGATGCCCAATCTTTTAGGTCTGAAAGGATTTTGGTCTTCTAATATTCTGTTAAGAAAATGAAAGCTCAAAAAGTTGACATCATTATCAGCTGAAATAAGCCAGGAGCCAATTGTGAGCTCTTGTGGAAATAATGCATTTGATGGTAGACTTGGAGGTCAAGGTGTTCCAAGGTAGAAGAGAGAGATGTTAAAACAGTGTGGATCTGCACCTCTCTCAACTGAAAATTCAGATGAATTGAAAAGTTAAAGTTAAAAAAAAAAAACGCTTTAAAAGCAAAGTTAAAAAAAAGCTTTAGAATAGTTATAAAAACGGTCTCTCTCTCTCTCTCTTTCTCTCTCTCTCTCTCTGTGTGTGTGTGTGTGTGTGTTTAGGTATCTGGATTCAGATAACTTTCTAACACGAAACAAAAAGTTATTACTACCAAAAATCACTCAAAAAACTACAAGTAAAATTAAAAGACCTACTGGGAAAACAGTCACCTCAGACATAAGAGTTGATGTTTTTTATATTGATTTAAGCAAGTCTAAGACATGATATCTTAGAAATAACAAATTCACAGAAGACTAAATGTCATATTCATGGTAACAAATTTATAGAAGAATAAATGTCATGTATCTTAGTCCTTGACAGAGAGACATAATCATAGGGAAAAACGTACAATTGAAAAATAATAATCTTGTGTTGGCAATGAGCGATTAAAAAACAAACATGTGATACCAAGGGTTTATTTGATGGGTCATGCCATTTTCCCAATCAGTATAATCACTTGATTAGAGGTGGCCCTAAGGAGAGCCTGCTCTTACAGAGCCATTTCTCAAAGGCCATTAGGATTTAGCTGGTAAACAAAAAGTCATTAATGTGGCATGGCTACCGTCACTTTTGTGGCAGTATAAACACATAGCTTTTGCCAAGGCCCTACGTTAAAGGAAACATGTATCTATACGCCTGCATTGTTCTGTGTGAATCACGAAATAATTCTCAGGGATTGACTTATTTTCTGGCGAAGATAAGTGCTTTTGTGTTTCCCTTCTTTTGTAGTTTTCTCCCTAACAGCCTGTTTGACTCTGAACAAATGAGGACAGTTAACAAAATATATGTGTGCATACTTTTCAAACCTGTGCTTTAACCTCACTTCAGCTTCTTTCCTACTTAGATCGCAAACGTTGTTAGAGACTGACCAACATGTCAGTTTGTCTAAATTCTCTGAATTGCATATTGTCTGTTCACCGGAGCTCTTACTCAGGTTAAGTCTAAGTTAATTAACTGTGTTCCTTTTTCTAAGGCAATAAATCTCAATCATCTTGTTTTTCTGTTGTCTTAGCTGTAATTTTGATCTTATAGTTAAAAATTTCTATAAGATCTTATAAAGATCTTCCAAAAATCTTATAATGTCTTATAGATCTTATAATTCCTTTAAAGGAATGCTTTTCTCATAAACACAAATTAGAATTTGCTTCAGATGATGACAAGATCTCAGATTGAGGTCTGTAGATAGCATCTTGAGTGTCCAAAATAGCTTTCTTTGAATTCTGCGTCGTTTAGATGCCAGTCTTATAATGGATCTCCCAGTCACATCAACGCCCGAGTCTATGGTGATGACAATGTTTGTGCAAAGTGGTTGCCAAGTGACTGCACAATAAAGTTTTCTGAGTAGTTGAAATAGATAAGTCTTGAGTCAATCAGTACATCTGTACCACATTCATGTGGCAAATGCTGCTTTATGGAGATGTTTCTAATACTGACCTACAATAATTCAGCCAAGGTAAGTGAGCACTAAATATGCAATAAAGAAATTTGCTGCTTTCAATTTTAGCAATCAATAAAATAAAAATTATTTAATGTTGATTTCAACAAAGCCACAATGCTAACTGAAACGTTAAGCAAACAAATAGTCTTTTTCTTTTTTCACGTCTTAGATTGGCACTTGAGGACTGCTTGTTGGGTAAATTGTGATTATTCTGAGCTAACTGTCTTAACAATTCTGCTTTATATAGTATATAAATGTAAGAGGCAATTCTTACACTAGTAGGATTCATGAAAATGTACATAAACAGATCAAACATAAAACCAGATCTAGGGCTATATCGTTCTGTCATCAAACTCAGTATCATTGATCACATTAAATTATTAATTTGAATATTTAAATTGTTTTTGCTTGATTATTCTTGGAATTTTACTTGGTTTCATGGTTGTAGTTATGTTACAAATTTAAAATATTTATTCTTAGTTTTATTTGTATTTAATATTATACCTAAGGGCTTTTAGTCTAAGCATTTTTCTTTAAATTGGATCTAAAAGATAAATGAGAATTTTGCAAAAAAACCTCATGAAAACAACAACAAAAGATTCCTCTCCTTTATTCAAAGGATCATGAAGAAAAAACCCCAACTAAAAAAACATCCTTGAGAAATATTCCACCCATTCAAGCTGTAGTAACACTACTGTTAGCCAGATAAAATATACATTTTTGAAAATAAACATTTTATTTGGTGATTTCCCAATACCATAAGAGTAGGTGATAGAAGCCAATGATTCATTTTTACTGCTTATTTTCAAATGAAAGCTGTAATCTTCATATCTTATTTTAGAGAAGTACTGAAATCTTGCATTATGAAATACATCCATATAACTGCTATGTCATATTCTTAGAAATGTTCTTACTATAAGCAGAAATTCTTACTTGATTTTCTTGTCTGCCTTTGGTTATGTTTTCAAAATGTGTGCCTTGTGAGGATGTTGCAATAGGAATACTAATATTATTACTGCTAATAACACTAATGAAGTAGAGCTGACAAATCCTTGGGATTTTGTGGGGTTGAAAATCTTATAAAATGCTTTCTCCTATGTTAATTCTCACAACGGCATTTTGAAGAAGGTCTATGACTCAATTTACAGGTTAAGAAATTGAGGCAAAGAAGCTTACCCAAGGTCATAGAGTTAGTGAGTAATTTAATCAAGGAGACTTTATCTTGGCAACTTCTAACAATTATTGCCTCTTCTTTTTCTCTTATTGCCCCCAAACCATTCTAACAGCCCTCTCTCTGTCCTTCCTGCCCCTAGCTTCTCTCCCCTTCCAGATGATCCTTCATGAAGCTACAAGAATCCCTTCCTTCCTTCTTTCTTTCTTCCTTCTTTCCTTCCTTTCTTCCCTCCCTCCCTCCTTTCCTTCCTTCCTTCCTTCCTTCCTTCCTTCCTTCCTTCCTTCCTTCCTTCCTTCCTTCCTTCTTTTCTTCCTTCTTTCCTTCCTTTCTTCTTCTGTGCATATGTGTGTGCGTGCGTGTGTGTGTGTGTGCATGCGTGTGCATGTATGTGTCAGACTCTCACTCTATTGCCCAGGCTGGAATGCAGTGGTGCAATCCTGGCTCACTGAAGCCTCGGCCTCCTGGGCTCAGGTGATCTTCCCACCACAACTCCCTGAGTAGCTAGGGCTACAGACGCACACCACCATGTCCAGCTAATCTTTTGTAGTTTTTGTAGAGACAGGGTCTTGCCATATTGCTCAGGCCGGTGTTGAACTCCTGGACTGAAGTGATCTACCCACCTCAGCCTCCCAAAGTGTTGAAATTACAGGGGTGAGCCACCACGCCCAGCTAAATTATTTTCTTATAGAAATAAACCTGAGTCTGTCACTCCCCTTCTCATTAAAGAGCCTCTGCTAGCATTATTGACTGAAGGGCAGAGTATCATGAGCCTGACATCTCTCTTCATCCTCACCTGGTAGCCATCTTTCATTACAATCACTGCAAGTTGCATAGGATGAAGGACAAATAACCGAAGAATGTCCTATTAGGTGGGCAATAGGCAATTATAGCATTGAAGCACAATGGTATTGTCAAAATTTCTTGAAATCAATTTCACATATTGTTGTACTATCTCAAGCAGTTCTTTTTGCTCTCACATAAATTCCTATTTGCTTATTTAAGGTCCCCTTGTGAAGAAACTTGCTGTGATTGTGAGCTAATAATGCTTCAGATATTTCAGTCATGATATGCTTAGGCCAAGTACAGGACACACCGCCATTGCTATGGAAATTACCAGGTGCTTTCATTTTTCTGTGTCTGGAATGTCCTCGTTACCACAACTTGCCTGACAAACCTATCCTTACATTTTAGCTCAACTGTGTTGTGATGTCTTGCTAATTTCCTTAGGCAAGGTTAGGGTATTTATCTCATCCTCTTGTCTAGCATTCTGTCCATTCCTCCAGAAGATCAACCATCCTCTATTTGCAATGTTTTTAGAAAGCTGCTACATGTAAGGAAGAGAAACAAAATCACCTATAATTCTATTACTTATTAAAAATTTAGTATAATTTTGGCTTTACTCATTGCAAGTTTTTCTAGGATCTAGCTGTTTTTCTCTTTTTATTTGATAATTCAGTAATCCTACTATACATATGAGTGCCTTCTGCTTCCTTTCATTATTTCATGTCATTGAAACCATCAGTTTTAATGTCTGTGTACTGTTCAATTATGTATCACCAATTATTTATCACTTCCCAAATCTTTCAAAATATGTTAATTTATTTAGTTCTTCTTTAATCATATATATTTGCAGCTCCAATTCTGTCACTAAGCTTGGCATGTTAAATATTCAGTAAATTAGTGGTTAAAAAATCTTCTGGCTGTCTGGAAACTGATGCGATTTCCCTATTATCTTACTATTTTGATGATAATTACAAATGCTAATTTGGGATTTGTGACTAATTTCCCCAATATTAGTTGAAAATTTATGATGAGCTGGGAAATGAAGCGAGAAAGGTAGAAAAGCTCTCTGGATATTTTAGTTTGAAAACATGCAGTATTACAATTCCTGTGGTTATCATGACCATTCCAGATAGACGATTGTGTTTAAAAGTGTTGCTCCTTCCTGAGGAGCAATGCCACTAATGGAATAGAAAGAAGAAGACGCCAACATCTTTTACAAAATATCTAATGATTTATGCTTGGATAGATATCAAGCATGTGGCATGCAAATATTTTTCAAAATATTAAATTAATAGTAAACTGAGAAGGTTTACTCCTTCAGAAAGGGGACAATTGTCTTGTGGCTCAAGGAAATGTCACAGAATGAATAAATGAGAGTTAATTGTAGAAAGCTTTGCTTAAGTTTTTGGCCTTTTTAACCAACATCAGGATTTGCTTCACCCATCAGTGGAAGGTAGGAGTGGGGAATGGGATAACAAGTGAGTGGGTGAAACACCTTCCATTTGACCACATATATATACTAAGGGTCAGTGAAGCTAGCTGATATGGCTTGGCTGTGTCCTCACCTAGAATTTCATCCTGAATTGTAGTAATCCCCATGTGTCAAGGGAGAGACCAGGTGGAGATAATTGAAACATCGGGGCAGTTTCCCTCATACTGTTCTCGTGATACTGAGTGAGTTCTCACGAGACCTGATGGTTTTATAAGGGGCTTCCCCCTTCACTTGGCTCTCATTCTCTCTCCTGCCACCATGTGAAGAAGGATGTATTTGCTTCTCCTTCTGCATGATTGTAAGTTTCCTGAGGCCTCCCTAGCCATGTGAAACTGTGGGTCAATTAAACATCTTTTCTTTACAAATTACCCAGTCTCATGTATGTTTTTATTAGCAGCATGAGAACAGACTAATACACTAGCTGACTCTGACAAATAATTGTTTGCTAAAATAAGTGATGTATTTGGAAAACTGTTGACGTTGGTATTTTATACATTGGCTTTCATCACATAGTAAGAAACATAATATGGAAATAGTCTGGTACAGAGGAAGAAACAAGGAATTTGGATTCAGGCATGGGTTCAAATTTCATTTCAATTTTTTATGACTTCTGAGATCTTAGACAAGTTATTTAACCTCTTTGATCTTTAGATTTCCCATGTATAAAATTGTCAAGTTGATATAAAAGTAAAAAGAGGCAAGCACTTAGCATCTGACACACAGTAGGCATTCAAAAAGTGGGAGCTATTATTATCATCGTATTATCTTACATATTGGCATATAAAAAACAAATAGAAAAACTTGGATTTTGTCTGAAATAAAAAAGCAATTGACATGAGAAACATACTGAGAAGAATAGGTTATCACAGGACTCCTGGCATTTTTTTAAATATCATCTGGAACTTAGTTTCTCTGATATTGTTTTAAATCCATAAACCTCTCTATTTTGGGGCACAGGCCCCCTGAAGGACATCTGAAAACTTCCAATGCACCTATCATTGATTGAGTCAATAAACTTTGGGTTTCTGGTCCACAAAAAATAGGAATCTCCAAAATGACACCTTTAGTTGCATAAAATTGGGGGTAATATCTGCTTTGAAATACTACCCTTGAATTATTCCATCTGAAGTCTCTAATCTGAGTCCAGTAAAAACCTCTTGCAAATGAGATCTACCAACCAAACAACATAACTGTGCTCAGATTCTCCTTTATACTTAGAATATTTTCCTTCCCAAATATATCAGTAAAAAGAGCTTTGCGTATTCAAGAGAGAACAGCAAGCTCACAAATGAAGACTCTTCCTCCATGTCCTGTTCTTTCTTCTGGACAAGATACTAATGAACATATGGAAATGTCAAACCCTTTTGGAAGGAAAGACATATTAATGAAAATGGGAGGAATAAAAAGGGAGGTTGGGGGAAGAAGAGAGGGGATGTGAATAAAGTATTTATTTAATTAAAATATACAAGAAGACTAAATTTGAGGTTCATGAGATAGATATAAATTAACTTTCTACCCAAAATGGATTTTGGAGAAAGTAAAATCAAAGTAACTTGGTTGGGGTTTGATTAGTACTGTGTGAATGTGACTGATTCTGAAGAATGGTTCATTAAGTTATGCCCAAGCATATGCAATATCTCTTTAAGAACTATCATTTCCTTTTGTAAATTGGCAATTATCTTTCCTAATACATTTATATCAAGAAAGAAATTTGCTAGCTGGGATACATGGGAAGATACGAAACATTGATGGATGAATCCTCTTTAATTTGAAAAGACAATCAAGTCCCCTTTTCCTGAAGAATGCTTTCTCTCAGATTTTAGTGAACAATAGGTACCACCCCATCCTGCCCATAACTTTTCCCTAGAGTAAATAGGAAGGGTGTCATTTTCACTATTACTCTTAGAGTAATAGAGTTCTACTGTTGTCTTAAATCAAAACTTCTCATTTGTGAGCAGACAAAGCCTTTTTACACGTGCCCCTCCTAACCATCTATGAAGATGCTTTTCTCTATTCCGTGACTGAACTAAGTGAGTTCAAAGGTTTTTAAGTAACCTGTCCAGTGGCACACTATTGGTGAGTAGAAAATGGAAATGGAGGCCTCAAAAATCCTAGTCTATATTCTCATGAACTCATTGAATCAATTCAATGTCATCTTGGAAGGCCACAGACAACTGTGGCAAGGAATGCAGGCAGGTAGACGTTCATGTTGGGAGACTGGCATATAAGATACACAATAAAAACCTTAGTAGCAACAAATGATTTATGGTCTAAATTGGTATAGGTAGCCAAAAGGAAGGTAGTAATTTTGAGAACATCAGATCAGGAACATAGAAACAAGGTGTTAGAATGAGGGAAAGGTCACCTGGAAGAAGTAGAATATAAATAACAGAGAAGATACTCTTTGAAAACACTTCATTTTGGTCTCAGACAGGCATGCAATGTGATAAGAATATTGCTATGGTCTGAGTATCTGTCTCTCCAAAATTCATATGTTGATGTCCTGACCCCCAGGTGATGGTATTAGGGGGTGGGGCCTTTTGGGAAGTGATTAGGTCATGGGTATGGAGCCCTTGTGAATGGGATTAATGACCTTATACTGTAGGACCCAGGGAGTTCTTTTAACCCTTGCCACCATGTGAGACACAGTGAGAAGACGCCATCTATAAACAAGAAAGGGGACCCTCACCAGACACCAAACCTGCCAGAGCCTCAACCTTGGACTTCCTGGACCCCAGAACCATGAAAAATGAATTTCTATTGTTTATAAGCTACTCTGTCTATGGTATTTTGTTATAGCCAGCAGCCTGAATGGACTAAGACAAAGATTTTATCTATTTTACACTGTGAATGACTGTCAAGTAGAGTCTTAGCAGTTGAGATGATTTTGACTCTCGTGTAGTCATCATTTATTCTACATTGTATTCAAGTTTGAACTTTCTATTGTGGGCTATATTTCACAAACATCAACAATTTTTTACCCCTCCTGGAAATTACTACAAGAAGTAAAAACTAAAAAGGGAAAAAGTGGAGACAGAGTGCTAGGTAATGAGCTAGGATTACTCACCAGATATGGGACTGTCTGAATCTCCATTGTGTGATCAAATTCTTTTTCTGAAGCACTGGGATAGAACCCTTGTTAAGGTCAAGTTTACTATAGAACCATCTAGAATATGCACGAGACATCTTTGGATTTGTTTAATTTATATAAAGCCCCCTCTCTTGTACAAAGCACAGAGGCTCCAGGACCTGTAGCAAAAGACAGAAATGAGCTTCAAGACCCTATGACAAAGTCAAGGACATATCTGCTTTAATGACAATCACCCTGCAGAGTCTATAATGAGCGCTGTATGATCAGGGAGCTGAAATTTCTATTAAGAATAGCCTCCTGTAGATAACCTATTATATATTAATGTGAAAATTACTTCCTATATCCAACTTAAGTTACTTTGATTCAGAAGATGACTGATTTCTGCTCTCAGTAACCAGACATGCTTGATCTCTGAAAGACAACCTCCCTCCCAGTACACTTCTGATGGACAGACAGTGGGCTGTGGCCTGACAGTGCCTCCATATGGTCACCTGGATTCACACTGACCCTAAATGGGTCAAACTGAAGTCTTAGAGCCTTAGAAAAATGGCATATTAAATGTTTATTCATAGTTTTTATTTGAAAGATCTCTATTAATATGAATAAAATTGAGACACAAGGGACGAAGAATACCTGTTTTCCTGAATTCACTGTGATATGAAAAGAATTTTCTGACATCTTTTAATTCAGAGAATTCTTGCTGGTGAAGTGTTCCCTTAAAAGGTGATCAAATGGGTGATGGGATTTAGAACACAATACACCCTAAAATATGACACTTTGGCATCTTGAATTTTTTAAATTTAAGGAATTTGAGAAAGGGCAAGTGTGGAAAGGATTCTCTGACCTTCCCTGAGCAGATCATGCATGTAGGGAAGCATGTTGTGAAAGCCTGTAATCTCAGCAATTAGGAGGCTGAGGTGGGTGGATCACAAGGTCAAGAGATCGAGACCATCCTGGCCAACATGGTGAAACCCCGTCTCTACTAAAAATACAAAAATTAGCTGGGCGTGGTGGCATGCACCTGTGGTTCCAGCTACTTGGGAGGCTGAGGCAGGAGAATCGCTTGAACCCGGGAGGTTGAGGTTGCAGTGAGCCAAGATCGTGTCACTGCACTCCAGCCTGGCGACAGAGCAAGGCTCCATCTCAAAAAAGAAAAAAAAAAAGAAAGAAAGAAATGCCTCTTCTCTGGAAAGTTCGCCTTCATCAGTTGTATGCATTGCAGACTTGTTTGAACTCTTGGACCCTAAGATGAAGATGAGGCTGGGTGCAGTGGCTCAAGCCTGTAATCCCAGCACTTTGAAAGGCTGAGGCGGGTGGATCACCTGAGGTCAGGAGTTCAAGGCTAGCCTGGCCAGCATGGTGAAACCCTGTCTGTATTAAAAACACAAAAATTAGCCAGGCGTGGTGGCACACTCCTGTATTTCCAGCTACTCAGGAGGCTGAGGAAGGAGAATCGCTTGAACCCTAGAGGCAGAGGTTGCAGTGAGCTGAGATCACGCCACTGCACTCCAGCCTAGGTGACAGAGTAAGACTCTGTCTCAAACAAACAAACAAAAAACAAAAAGAAAAAATGAAGATTATTGTTTTATTAGAGCAAAAACTACTGTTGAATTAGAGGTTAATGTCTCTTCCAGGCATTTCTGGAAGCTTTTCTTCTACCGACTTCTATATTACTTGATGGTGAGCATCAGTTAAATGAAATCTTAATAAGATTCATTTAAATGTTATATGTTTTGAGAGTCCAAAAGCTAAAAGTACCTATTCTTCCTACTGGAAATGTTGACCATGGTTTAGTTCTCTTACCATGTCCCTTTGAATATGAAATCGGAATGATATGTTTAAGGAGATAAACAGGTAGAACGTGATATTTCACTTACTATCCCCGATTAACAAAGTACATGGAATAGTGTCTCTTAACTTTCTATACACTAATCCCAACAAAGAAAAATGACATATTATGAGTCAACCTGAGTTATGTAAGTATGTGCTCCTTGCAGTGACCATCTTTTGTATCCACGGCATATCTTCTCTCTCAGATTAGTGGGAAAATGCCTCACTCCTAATTTCTTAGCTATTTTACCTAGCTATTGAGGGCAGCAGATGATAATTCCTCAATATTAAAAGTAAAGTAAGATGAGTTTCCTGCACTCTTTAGGAATCAAGCTATTGCTATAAAATTACCTGGAAGACTATTTTCAAGCTCAAGAGTAGTTGGAGCTCTGTGTTGTAAAGGGTTAGTTTTTGAACACTATTTGAACTGAATTTGAACACTATTTTCCTTCATAATGGGTGTGGATGGGAACAAAAACCAACTTCTCATAATGACCTCAAACATCCCAGGAATGCAGTCTGACCCTTCCCAAAGATGGGATGGCCGGCAGGGTGCATGACCATGTGGGATGAGGATTCTTTATTTACTTCCCCAGAGGATATGAAATGAATGGTTCATATGATTCTGTTTTCAAGGGTTTTGTTTGGCTCATTTCAGGGAACTCCCTTGTACAATGATGTTGGCGTCTTTCCGAAAAATGTTGATGCTTAGATAAGTTTATAATATCTCATCCCAGGAAGCGATTTATGTCTCCTATATTGTGAGAACTATCTGTTCAATTTAACTGCTCCTATGTTGTTTATATGTGGGAAAAATTTTGTAACACTAGGAAAAAATTAAAAATGGCACAACTTTTGGATAAGCAGGGCCTTAAAAAAATCCACAAAAACCCTGGGTTTGAGTTCTGTCTGTATAACAAACCAGCTATATGATCCTCAATAAATAATAATCTCTTGACATTTCAGTATCTAATTTAAAAATGAGAATAATAAAACATACTTAGTAGATGCTGTAAGTAGTCAATAATAAAAGCATGCTAAAGAACCCATAATCTTTGGGCACAGTATACTCGATAAATCTTGATTACTAGTTTTCCTTCTATCTTACTTGTGAATTCATATTTTATTAACCTACAAGTACGGATTTGGCTGAACACGGTGGCTCATGCCTGTGTTATCCCAGCACTTTGGGAAACTGAGGCAGGAAGATTGCTTGAGGCCAGGAGTTCAAGACTGGCCTGGACAACCTAGCAGGACCCTGCTTCTACAAAAAGATTTAAAAAATTAGCCGAATGTGGTGGTGCATGCCTGTAGTCCTAGCTACTCAGAGGGCTGAGGCAACAGGATTGCTTGAGCCCAGGAGTTTGAGGTTACAGTGAGGTATGATGGCACCATTGCACTCTAGCCAGGGTGACATAGTGAGACCCTGTCTCAAAAAAAGAAAAAAAAAAAAGGATGGTTTTATTTTTCACTAGCATTCTTTGACATATTGAGTCATTTAGATTTCCAAGAACGTGATGAGGTAAGAAGATATTGAAAATAATATTTCTTTAGAAAGTTGATGTTTTTATTTCTAAGGTTAATACACATTTATATTGGACATCTATGAATAAGTGCTAGAGTTATTAAGAAAGATTAGTACAAGCTTTGAAATTTAGACTCTTTCTGTTTCAAAGAGTATCTGAGCTCAAAATGTGATGCAACTTCTGTGCATTAATCCATCGCCTACTCCCACAGAAGCCTCCTATTATGCCTTGATAACAGCTTGTCATCCATTTGGCAGAAGTTTTATCCTTTGAGAACAACCAAATTCCAAATTGTGGAGGTGTTTTTTAAAATGGCAACTTTTGTTTTATTCTTTTTTCTCTGTGTTCATAAGAGTAAAAGAAAATTCTACTCTTTAAAAGTAAAGAATTTAACGAGCCTAAATTTTACATTAGATTTAGTTATGCCTTTAAAACTTAACATTCAGAGTACAATTAATTTACAATTTCTTTACAACAAAGAGATATTAGATACTGAACTCAAATTGAAAAATCCTTTTTCATGAGCCTGGCAACATGTTCTTCTTTGGGAATGGTTTTGGAAGTCCACGGGTTTTTGTGCAATTCTAAATTTTAAATCTTTGGTAATAATACATCACCCATCTTAGTTTCCCTGCAATTATCCTCACTTTTACACTTAAGAATTAAAGAAGCAAACACAAATATAGCAGGTTGTCTTGGAGTAAATAAGAATACCTGGGAACTAGATGATTTTTAAATTATTTTTTTCCTTGTAGACCAGGCACAAACCTGTACATCTGAAATTCTAACTTCTGAACTAAATACAGCTCTATATTTTGGCTTTGATTGGTTAATTTTATACCTATATTACTATCTTAGTGTATTCACTTATTTGATGCTACTATATAATTGTGACTTCTTTGAATAAGAAGTCACATGAATCTCAGTCTTTTATTTTCACAAAGAATCACAGGTAATTCAAAAGCCTATGACTCGAATATACTTTGTCAATGCTGCATTTGTAATGGGACAAAAAGAGCTTTGATAACAAAGTCCAAAAATCATTAAGTATTAAAATAATTATTTGGAAATCTGGCAATTACACACACACCCCACCAACTTTTTTTGTCATTTACTTCTTTAACACTTTATTTTATTCAGAAATAAAAATTTTATTTGTCAGTTGCTGACCCATCCAAAGTAACATTTTTTAAAGGAGAAAACTGAATTTCTGAGAAATTAATTACTTTTACTAAGGTCGCACACTGGGCAGGGAAAGCCCAAAGTCTCATCTGGGTTTGCCTACCCCCATTGCTTTTGTTTGTTCCACATGATCCATACTTTGACATAGACAGTCAAGCTGAGAGCTCTTCCCTCAGAAGACAACATTTAACAAGAGAGAGAAACATGTAAACAACCATTTATAATGTACTTGAAAGCAGAATACATTTTACTAGTTTCATTGAAACTCCTATAATGGGACCAACTCAATCTGTCTGGATACCACCGAGGAAGATTTCATTGAGGAGCAGGACTGAGAAGGAACAGAAACTTTCAAGACGGAGTAGGAACGAAGGCATGAGAACAAGAGGAAATAGCACATGTAAATGCTTTGAAACATAAGGGAACAGCTCAAAGTTAGGGAATCACAAAGAGGAGCGTGTGATAAGAACCTAGAAAAGAAGAGGACGCATGAAGACTTGAAGTCTCAGACACCATGTTAAGAAATTGAAACTCTACAGTATAAGAAAGTGGAAGCCATAGGAAGGTTTTAATTATAGGAAGAAACTTCATTTACTCAGCAAATATTCGAGTGTCTATTATTACCAGGCACTAATCTCATTCATAACTTGGAAAGATCTGACAGCAATATAAAAGACAGACTAGACATGGGAAAGACTGGAAGCTATTTCGAAACCTTCAGGCAAAAATGATGACACAGAATTGAGGTACAGACTGCATCTATTTCACCTTTGGGTAAACTATTGTCAGGTGGTAAAATAATAGCAAGCATCATTTTTGTAGCTTTCCCCTCTCATCGCCCTACCTGCAGTTCCCCAGAAGACCTCTAAGGAGCAAACAAGTTTGTCTTGAACATAAATAGTACCACCTGGCTCGCTCCAGTCACCACTGTATTTCACTACCATGCCTAAGACACTGTCTCCAGTGGAAGTCAAGTTTAAGAAAGAAACTGTTGAGACAGTTCAGCAGTATAAACCCCCACAGGCTTCTGCCTATAGCCCAGGGCTTCAGAGCGCTCCTGCTTTACTTAGTGAAATCTTTTCCAAGTTGCTTATGTTATTCAGGAACACGGTAGGTTTGGCTCAGTTCCTGGGCCTTTTATGTAAAAACTCATTAAGAAGCGAGGAGGACTCTTCCCTACTTTGCCAAGCATCTTATGCTACCAACAATTTAACTCATATCTTTTCCCCTCTTTGTTTTTGTCCTCTTCACATTCCAGCTGTTGAATGTAAGTTTAGAAACACCAATCTAAGAAGAAAGGTAGAAATAAGCACACAGGCAAAGGAGTTCAAGTAATTGAGTTTTACTGTAATGTTAATGTAATGTACGCAGAATTTGCTTCAAGAAATCTTTATGCGTACCCCCCAGGTCTGGGACCGTGTTTCACAGTAGAGGGTAGTTTTTTAAAAAATTATTATTTCTACTGGACTTTTTGCTAGAACAGTTTTGGATTAACAGCAAAATTGAGCTGAAGGGACCGAGATCCAAATACTTCCTGCCCAAACACATGCACAGCCTTCCCCATTATCAACATCCCCCATGAGAGTGGCACATTTGTTAAAACTGATGAGCTTACCTTGACGCATCAGCAGCAGCTCACCTGCCAAAGTTTATAGTTTACGTGAGGGTTTGCTCTTTTTATAAAATGCGGAATGCTTTATGAATTTGCATGGCATCTTCGTGCAAAGGCCCTGCCAGTTTTCTCTGTGTCACTCCCATTTTAGTGTACATGCTTCTGAAGGGAGCATATCATCGGTCTTTTTACTGTATCCATAATTTTGCCTTTTCCAGAATTGAAACCATACTGTATGTTGTCTTTTCAGATTGGCTTTTTCACTTAGTGATATGCATTTAAGTTTCTTCAGTGTCTTTTTATGGTGTCACAACTTATTTCTTTTTAGCACTGAACAATATTCCATTGTATGCATATACTATAGTTTGTCCATTCACCTGCTAAAGGACACCTTGGTTGCTTCCAAGTTTTGGCAATTATGAATAAAACTGCTATAGACATCATGTAGAGGTTTTTGTGTGGACATAAGTTTTCAATTCTTCATTAGTCAGAGTTCTCCTAAGAGATAGAACCAATAGGAGATGATAGACAGATGATAGATAGAGAGATGATAGATAGATAGATAGATAGATAGATAGATAGATAGATAGATAGATAGATGAGAGGGAATTTATTAGGGCAATTGGCTCATGGGATTATGGAGCCTGAGCTCCACAATGGGCCATCTAGAAGCTGGGGAACCACGAAAGCCAGTCCAAATTTAAAGGACTAGAGCCAACAATATAACTCTCAGTCTGAAGCTGAAGGCATTAGAAACTGGTGGGCCACTGTTGCAAGTCTCAGATGGCAAAGGCTGGAGAACCTGGAGTTTTGATGTCCAAGGGCAGGAGAAGAAATGTGTCTCAGTTTCAGGAAAGAGAGAGAAGTCACCTTTCCTTTGCTTTTTGTTCTACCTAGGCCCTTAGCTGATTGGATGGTATCTGCCCACATTAGATTAGGGCAAATCTTCCTTTCTCAGTCCACTGATTTGAATGTCAATTTCTTCCAGAGACACCCTCACCAACAAACCCAGAAATAATGCCATACCAGCTATTTGCACATCCTTTAATCCAGTCAAGTTGACACCTAAAATTAACCATCATGAACTCTTTTGGATAAACACCAAGGGACGCAGCTGCTAGATCATATGGCAAGAATATATTTAGTTTTGTAAGAATTGCCAAACTGTCTTCCAAAGTGGCTATCCAAATTTGCATTGCCACCAGCAAGGAATGAGAGTTCCCGTTGCTCCTCATCCTTGGCAGCATTTGGTATTGCCAGTGTTCTGGATTTTGGCCATTCTAATTTGTGTGTAGTGGTATCTCATTGTTGTTTTAATTTGCATTTCTTGGATGATATATGATGTGAAGCATCTTTTTGTATAGTTATTTGCCATTTGTATATCTTCTTTGGTGAGGTGTCTGTTAAGGTTTCTGGACAATTTTAAAATCATGTTGTTTGTTTTCTTATTGGTGAGTTTTTTGTGTATTTTGGATAACAGTACTTTATCAGGTATGTCTTTTGCAAATATCTTCTCCCAGTCTATGACTTGTCTTTTCATTCTTTTAACACTGTTTTTTACAGGTTTGAAATTTTCAATGTTAGTGAAGTCCAGCTTTTGATGTCATATTGAAAAAGTCACATATTGAAAAAGTCTAGAAAAACCCAAGATTTTCTAGATTGGTGTGTCTAATCTATTGGCTTCCCTGGCCACATTGGAAGAAGAATAATTGTCTTGGACCACAAAAAATACACTAACACTAACAACAGCTGATGAGCTAAAAAGAATCACAAAAAAAATTTCGTGTTTTAAGAAAGTTTACAATTTGTATTGGCTCACATTCAAAGTCATCCTGGGCCACATACGGTCTGTGGGCCCCGGGTTGGATAAGCTTATTCTAAATTTTCTGTTGTTATCTTCCAAAAGTTTTATAGTTTTGTGTTTTACATTTAGGTCTGTGATACATTTTGGTCATTTTTTGTGAATGGTGTAAGGTTTGTATGTAGATTAATTTTTTTACATATGTCTGTGCAATTATTTCAGCACCATTTGTTGAAACACTATCAATTCTTCATTGAATTGCTTTTGCTCTTTTGTCAAAGATTAATTAACTAATATATTTATGTGAGTCTATTTCAGGGTATTCTATTCTGTTCCATTGATCTTTTTGTTTATTATTGCCATACTGTCTTGATTACTATAGCTTTGTAATCATCTTAAATCAAGTAATGTCTGTCCTCTGACTTTATTCTTCTTCAATATTGAGTTAACTATTTTGATCTTTTGCCTCGCCATATAAATTTTAGAATCAGTTTAGTGTTATCTACAAAATAACTGATGGAATATTGATAGAGATTGCATTGAATCTATACACCAAGTTGAGAACCACTGACATCTTCACAATATTGTCTTCTTATTCATTAACATGCAATTTGTATTTATTTAGTTCTTTGATCTCTTTCATCAGAGTTTTGTAGTTTTCCTAATATAGATCTTGCATATATTTTGTTAGGTTTATTCTTAAGTATTTTGTTTTTTAGGTGCTAATGTAAATGGTATTGCGTTTTTAATATCAAATTGATTTGCTTACAGGAAATACAGGAAAGGAAAGCAGGAAATACAGGAAAGCAATTGACTTTTTGTATATTAACCTTTTATCTTGCAACCTTGCTATAATATTAATAGCTTATTAGTTTCAAGAGTTTTTGGTCAATTCTCTTAGACTCTCTACATAGACAATCATGTCATCCATAAATAAAGATACCTTTATTTATTCTTTTACAATCAATATTCCTTTTATTTCCTTTTCTTGCCTTATTGCACTAAGACTTCTAGTACAATGTTGAAAAGGAGTGATGAGGAGGGACATTCTTGCCTTGTTCCTCATCTTAGTAGGAAGGTTTTTCGTATCTTACCATTCGGAATAATAATTTTCATAGATACTATTTATCAGGTGAGGAAGTTTCCCTCTATTTCTAGTTTACTGAAAGTTTTTAACATGAAAAGTGTTGGATTTTGTTAAATGCTTTATCTGCATCTATTTATATGCTTATGTGATTTGTTATCTTTAGCCTGTTAGTATGATGATAACATCAATTAATTTTTGAATGCTGAGCCTACAGCCTCGCATACCTAGGATAAATCCCATTGGTCATGATGTATCATTGTTGTATATATTGTTGGCTTCAATTTGCTAATATTTTATTGAGGATTTCTGCATTTACATTCATAAGAGATATAGGTCTGTAGTTTTCTTTTCTTGTAATGTCTTTAACTGCTTTTACTATTAGAGAAATGCTGGCTTCACAGATAAGTTAGGAATTATTCCCTCTGTTTTTATCTTCAGAAAGAGATTGTGGAAAATTGGTATAATTTCTTCCTTTAAATGTTTGATAGAATTTACCAGTGAAACCATAGGGTCTGGTGCTTTCTGTTTGGGGATTTAATATTTTTAAATAGATATAGACTAATTTAGAGTTTTTAATTTTTCTTTGTGTGTTGTGACAGATTGTGTCTTTCAAGGAATTTGTTTATTTCCTCCAGAATATCAAATTTATGGGCATAAAGTCATTCATAGTATTTCTTTACTATCATTTTAATGTCCATGGGATTCACAGTAATGCCCTCTCTTTCATTTCTGGTGTTTATAACTTGTGTCCACTCTCTCTCTTTTTTTTTTTTTTTTGAGATGGAGTCTCGCTCTGTTGCCCAGGCTGGAGTGCAGTGGCGTGATCTCGGCTCACTGCAAGCTCCGCCTCCCGGGTTCACTCCATTCTCCTGCCTCAGCCTCCCGAGTAGCTGGGACTATAGGCACCCGCCACCATGCCCGGTTAATTTTTTGTATTTTTAGTAGAGATGGGGTTTAACCGTGTTAGCCAGGAAGGTCTTGATCTCCTGACCTAGTGATCCGCCCGACTTGGCCTTCCAAAGTGCTGGGATGACAGGCGTGAGCCACCGCACCCGGTGTCCTCTCTCATTTTTAATAACTTGGCCTAGCTAGAAGCTTATCAATTTTATTGATCTTTACAAAGAACCAGCTTTTGGTTTTGTTGATTTTAAAAAATTGAATTTCTATTTCCAGTTTCATTGATTTCTGTTTTAACTTTTATTATTTCTTTTCTCATGCTAACCTTGAAATTAATTTGCTCTTCTTTTCCCAGTTTCGTAGGTTAAAGTTTCGATAATTGATTTTAAATCTTTCTTCTTTTGTAACATGTGCATTCAATGCTGTAAGTTTACCTGTAAGCACTGCTTTCACTGTATCACACAAATTTTAAGTTGTTTTCATTTTTGTTTAGTTCAAGATATTTAAATTTTTTTTGGATATTTCTTTTTTGACCCATGAATCATTTAAAAGTATGTTGTTTAATCTCCACATATTTTGGATTTTTCAGCGACCTTTTTGCCATTGATTTGTAATTTAATTTCACTGTGGTATGAGAAGGGAAATTGTATTTTCTATTTTTTTTAACTTGTCGAGGTGTGCTTTATGGCCCAAATTGTGATCTCATGTGGTTTCTTGTGAGCTTAAGAAGAATATATAATCTACTGTTGTTGAATAAAGTACTCTATAAATGTCAATTATATCCAGTTAATTGATGGTATTGTTGAATTTTACTATGTTCTTCATGATTTTCGACTGCTGGGTCTGTCCCTTTTCTGATCAAGGAGTTTTGAAATACATGCCAAAATCCTTCATTGTGTCATATTTTGACACTGTGTTATAGGCAAACACATCTTCAGGATTATTATATCTTCCTGGAGAAATGACCCCTTTATCATTGTGTAATGCCCTTCTTAATCTCTGATAACTTTTCTTGCTCTGAAGCCTGCTCTGTCTGAAATTAATAGTGACGCCACTTTCTTTTCATCAGTGTTAGCATGGTTTATCTGTCTCCATCCATTTACTTTTATTCTGTATGTCTTTATAACTAAAATGTGTTTCTTACAGACAACGTCTAGCTGGGTCCTGCTTTCTGATTTACTCTCACCATCTTTGTTCTCTAATTGGTGCATTTAGACCATTGATGTTTAAAGTGATTATTAACGTAATTGGATTAGTATCTATTGTATTTGTTACTGTTTTTAGTTCATTGCTTTAATTGCTTGTTCCTATTTTTGTCTTCCAATGTTTCTTGATCTGTTGGTGCTGCTATAACAGGATACCACAGACTGGGTAATTAATAATGAATAGGAATCTATTGGCTTGCAATTACAGAGGCTGATACTGTCTTATATCAAGGCAGCAGCAACTTTAGTATCTGCTGAGGACCTGCTTTCTGCTCCCAAAATGACACCTTGAATGCTGAATTCCCCAGAGAGGAAGAATATTGTTCTTTACACAGCAGAAAAGCAGAAGAGTTGAGAGAGAGCCTACTTCTGAAAACCCTTTTATTAAGACATTAAACCCACCCCTTAGAGTGGCACCCTCATGGCGTAATCACCTCTAAAAGGTCTCACTTCCTAATACCATTGCATTGGCAATTCAATCTCTAAATAAGTTTTGGAGAGGGACAAACATTCAATCTATAGCACACTATTTTTCTGTCTTTTATCATTTTAATTGTGAATTTTATACGATTTTATTTTTTCTCCTTTCCTAGATCATCAGTTATACTTTTTTAAAGGTAGTTTCCCTGAAGTTTGCCATATGCATTTATAACTCATTCAAATCTACTTTAATAAGACTATACCATTTATTATGGGTAGTGTGTATGGTACCTTATAATAACAAAATAATCTTAATTCTTTCCTCCTATCCTTTGTCTGATTGCTGTATTTCATTTAATTTATACATGAGCATAAGTAAGCACATATATACACACATATGTATTGTTGTTATTATTGTCTTAAAAACTGTTATCCTTTAGATCAATTAAGAATGACAAAATTAAAAATTTTAATTTTACTTTCATTTATTCCTTTTCCTATGCTTTTCCTTTATGTAGATCTGAGTTTCTGACCTATATATTTTTTCTTCTTGCGAAAAAACTTCTTAACATTTCTTGCAACGTAGGTCTATTGGAAACACATTCCTTCAATTTTTGTTTGTCTTCACTTTTGAAGATAATTTCAGAGTTCTAGTTCGGTTGCTTTTTTTTCCCCTGAACATGTTAGATATTTCACTCCACTCTCTTTTTTCTTGCATGGTTTCTGAGGAGAAGGTGGATGTAATTCTTATCTTTCCTTCTCTGTGCATAAGGTTTTCTTTTCTTTTGGCTTCTTCCGGGATTTTTTTTCTTTATCTTTGATTTTTCTATAGTTTTAAAATGATATACCTAAGTGTATTTTTTTTTTGTGGGGGGGAGTGTATTTATCTTCCTCAGTGTTCTCAGAGCTTCCTGGATTGGTGGTTTAGTGTCTGATACTAATTTGGGGAAATTTTCAGTCATTATTGTTTCAAACACTTATTCTGTCCCTTTCTCTCTTTCTTCTTCTTCTGGTATTTGCATTACACACATGTTACACCTTTTGTAGTTTTCCTAGCCCTTGGATATTCTGTTCTGTTCCTGTCAGTTTTTCTTTTCTTTGATTTTCAGTTTTGGAGGTTTCTATCTGAGATATCCACAAGCTCACAGATTTTTCTATGGCCATTTTTAGTCTACTAATAAGCCATCAAATACATCAATTCTGTTACAGTATGATTGATCGCTAGTATTTCTTTTTGGTCCTTTTTTAGAATTTCCATCTCTCTGATTACATCATCTGTCTGTCCCTGCATACTATTTGCTTTATCCATTAGATCCCTTAGTGCATTATTTATTGTTGTTTAAAATTACTGGTCTGATAATTCTAACATCCTGGCCATATCTGAGTCTGATTCTAATACTTCCTCTGTCCCTTCAAATTATGCTTTTTGTCTTTGAGCACAGCTTGTAATTTTTTCTTGATAACTGGACACGATGGATAGAGTTAAAGAAACTACTGTGAACAGGACTTTAGTAATATGGTGGAAAGATGTGAGGGGAGGAGAAGTGTCCTATAGTCTCATGAATAGGTGTCAGTGTTTATTGAGCTTTTACCTGGACTGTGAACTTCACAAGCGCTTTTCAGTCCCCTTCCCTTTCTCATGAGGCACGATGGCAGGACTGGGCTGGAGTTGGGTTTCTCTTTCCCCATGTGGAAGCTAGAGGGGACTGGGATTGGGTATTTCTCTTCTACCAGGACACGTAGGCTCTGAGAAAACCACATTAGGTTAGGCTCTGGTTAAATGGCTTCTTCTGAGGGTGACCTTGTTAAGTAGAACACAATGCTCTGGTGTATTTCAAAGTGGTATCTGTTCCCCTCCCTGTGCTGGAAGAATGAGATTTTTCTTCACTATTCACTGAGAGAAACTGTTAGGACTGCAGGAGGCAAAACTCACAAAATTATGGGGACCCCACAATGATTGGGTCCCCCCAGAGATTTTATTTGTCAGACTTGTCCATACTGATCCTTCAGCAATCCATGCATTACAGTTCAGGTTTTCCTACTGGTTTGCAGGGAGGTGTTTGCTCTGGTAAGCTGTGCTTCTCTATAGTCACCTGTCCATCTCTCCAATTTTAGGATTAGCGATTTGCTCTTGGACCTCACTTTGCTTACAGACCTGACAAGAGTTGTTGATTTTTTCAGTCTGTTTAACTTTTTACTTGTTAGAATGGAGTGGCAAACTCTGAGATCCTTACCTGCTGTTGAATCAAAAACTAGACACCTCTGATGAGAGGTTTTTGTTTTTTTTTAAGTGACTTTTATTAAGTGATGTCTTAGGAGTAAGGAATTAGAAATATGTGTACAATTTAGTATCATTTGATACTCCCAAGCACCTTCAAATTTATAATTACTTGAGAAGGGCAAGATCATATTACAAACCATACCTCCTTCGTTCTTCTTTCTAACTCCCCTTTTCATATTCTTCCAAAAGACCACACTACCCCCTCCCCTGGATGACCTACTCCATGGCAATCAGGGACACAGAAAATACAGTGCAGATTTCTCCTCTTACTAGTGCCACTGCTATCAAAGAATAGCACCAAAAATTCTGGGAAGTCTGTTTCCTTCACTTTGTTACTCCTTGGCATTTTATGTTTAAAGGCAAGTCTTGCCAGGAGCCATGTCTCACACCTGTAATCCCAGCACTTTGGGAGGCTGAGGCAGGCAGATCACTTGAGGTCAAAAGTTCAAAACCAGCCTGACCAACATGGTGAAACCGCGTCTCTACCAAAAAGAAAAAATTATCTGGGCCTGTATTCCCATCTACTCTTTAATTTATTTTATTTATGAATAAACAAGTTTTACTTATAAATTTTATTTTATTTATAAATAAATTTTATTTATAAATTTTATTAATAAATTTTATTTATAAATTTTATTAATAAATTTTATTTATAAATTTTATTAATAAATTTTATTTATAAATTTTATTAATAAATTTTATTTATAAATTTTATTAATAAATTTTATTTATAAATTTTATTAATAAATTTTATTTATAAATTTTATTAATAAATTTTATTTATAAATTTTATTAATAAATTTTATTTATAAATTTTATTAATAAATTTTATTTATAAATTTTATTAATAAATTTTATTTATAAATTTTATTAATAAATTTTATTTATAAATTTATTAATAAATTTTATTTAGAAATTTTATTTATAAGTTTATGTATTTATAAATTAAGTTTATGTATTTATAAATTAAGTTTATGTATTTATAAATAAATTTTATATATAAGTTTATGTATTTATATCGCTTCTCGGCCTTTTGGCTAAGATCAAGTGTAGTTTATGTATTTATAAATAAATTTTATTTATAAGTTTTATTTATAAATTTTATTTATAAGTTTTATTTATAAATTTTATGTTTTACTTATAAATTTTATTTATAAGTTTTATTTATAAATTTTATTTATGAAGTCTTTATTGTACTGTGGATTTGACAGAAAAAATTTAGAGGTGATACTATATTGTAGGATTCCAGAAGTTTTTTTTATGAAGTTGTGATTTAAGAAAGGAGTTTCTAACCCCATTAGAGGAATTCAGGGTTTGTAAAATATTTTGGAGAAGTCCCTTCCTTTCCATACTCATATACCCAGAATATGTGCAGATAGTGTGTTACACTTGGGAATACTCAAATGTTAGTGTTTTTCAAACCTGTCAGGTGCTGTGGAGTTTGTGTGAACCAGTCTGACAGGACTTCACTGTCTGTTCTTTTAAACTTGTAAAACCAATTCAGGAGGGATATAGGAAGGGTAACTGGAGTTTAAAATGGAAAATCCTGCAGCACCAGTTTATTAAAAAGATGATTTCTTTCTCTGTTTGACTCTACAATTCTGCCTAAGCCACAGGCAGTCCCCTAAAATCATCCATTTTATACGGATATTAAGTTCCAGAAGGAAGTTGGTCTGAAAACAGATGCAGGTCCTCTCAGGGTCTGGGCAAAAGGACATGATGCCCCAGGTCACATTCATAGACATTTTCCCTTGGACATAGCAACTCAAAGATTTCCGCCCCCACCCCCCACAAGATCTAACCTTGGGTTCAATGCAAAGTTATACATATTTAAGGCTGGCAACCTAGGGATCACATGTACCAGATACAGGCTTGGGGTCCAAGTCTTTACTTTGGGTTTGAACAGTTATTTGGGGTAGTAGTGGAATAAGTTTATGCATTAGTATCTTCTTCTAGGGGAATGGAGGCAGAAATATTTACCTAGTAGTAGTGCAAGTTAAAAGAGTTTTTTTTGGTTGATCTTTTCTGAACATAGAAAAAATTAAACCTGTTTTCTGTGATGCAGAATTGTGGGAAAGGGATAACCCACCATTCCCACTGCCATGACCGTCACCAAAGTTCTTTCTTATTCCTTTTTCTGCCTATACTATTCATTTGGTATTTACCACATTTTTTTATTATCATTTAACTTCTCAATCATTTGTTTCTTCATCTTTATCAGAAACACGTGAAGAACAAGATTCACTTGGTATTCTATCTTGTGGTGAGAAAACTTCATTCTCCAAATGTCAAAACCAAGTAAACAAAGGTGCTTTAGTTACTTACAGACTTACTAAACATAACACATAAACTGAAGCCCAGAGTTCAAAATTTTCCCACCCTTCGTGAGGGCGTATGTGACAGAAGCTTAGCAAAATGTCATCACTCAGTTTCTGGAATTAAAACAACTGAGCTGTTTGCCACACCCCACAGCTTGGCATGCAATCAGGAATTCAGGAATGTCAGGCTCCGCTCAAATTAAGATGATGCAAAACAATTGCATTAGATGGTGAGGAGGTCTGCCCTCCTCCTACTCAAAATGCCTGGGAAGCAGGAAATACAAGTTCAATTTAAACGGCCTCTCTGTAGTGGAAAAGTAATTGTCTCATGCCAGAGACAAGTGAATAAATATTACTGATGATTCTACAATCAAAGGAGACTTGGCTTTTGTTCTTGTGACAGTCATTTGGCTGCCCGCCTTGCAAATCAACACAGGTTAATAGATCGACGATGACTGAACAATTACAATGAAAAAAAAACTTGCTTTTGATCCTTGCTAGGGGGAGAAAAGAAGCCAAGACATGTTCAGGGTGGCAGCAGTTCAGAGTTCTCTAGGAGGCAAATACAAGTTATCTACATTAGAGAGCATTTTAGTCAATGGTGAAGATTATGCTGAGAATAAGGATAACAACGTCTAAGGATAAGGAACTTCAGTACCCACTTGTATTTTGAGCTGGCGTGGTGTCCTATTTGCAGGTAATTTCCCACCGTGATAATTCCTTTTGGAAGGCAGTATCTTATTTCCCACTGCAAAAGGCAAAGAGGATAAGGAACAGCCTGGCGGCCAAGCAGTTACGATGATTTAGTTCTCTCAACTGGATTTTCCATACATGGTTTGGAATCTTTGCTTCGTGGTGCATACAAGAATGATAGCAATTCATTCTCAACAGCAGTGCCCACATCTGGGCCAGATGAGATGCTAAGAGATGCCGCTTCAGACAAGCCTTCTATTAATATAGTGAGCTCCTGATATCCTTAAAGTGTATGTATTTAAGCTATCCACAGTATGTTTCTGTTGCTGACTGCAAAACAACGTCTTAATTGATGCAGAAAGCAAAGCAGATAGACACAAACTAAATATCCCTGGGAAAATATGGAGAAAATGGGATTGGTTATCTGGTCTGAATGCATCTAGTTGAAGTACTCTAATATTTTGGTTTTGGAATTGAGCAATCCATGACAAACAGTTTGGAAAACTGCTAATTAAGTCATCCTGTATACTGCTAATTATGTCATCTTGTGTGCCCTTGGGAACAAAGTTCGGGAGACAGCATTGTTGCCACTGAAGTTTGGTAGCAAAAATGGAAGACCTGTACGGTGGCATGACTCTTTCTAGTAGAATTAATTAGATGGTGTAAAGGGAGGGAATTTTAAACCCAAATATCTAAATTCAAGAACCAGAAATCGGATCTATAGGTGGTTTTCGCCCACCTTCCACGAAGCATCTGCTACCCTGAAAAGCAGTTTTTTTTTTCTTGTCTGAGAGTTCTTTCTCCATTGCTTGAGGATTATTTTGTTACCACCTCACCATAGTGACTTCCTTAAAGAAACAGCCCATTACCCACACGTCTCTCCTTATCCCTACTTTGACCACACCTGTCACTAGAGTTAGGTGTCAGTATAGCAAAGGGAATAAACTACAAATTAAAAACTTGCAAGTTTGGTTGATGTCATATACATAAAAAGAATAAAAGACTTGCCAATTTATATTGGAAAAAATCTGGAGGGTGTGTGTAAGAACAGATTTTAGGGTGCTCATACACGGGTGAAACATTTTTAGATCACTAATACCAGTTGCTAAGATAAAATTCTCCTCCCATACTGTGAACACTGGTACTTATATAACTTCGTTAAAACCTTCCCAAGTGTGTTTTGAAGAAACTAATACAGTTAATCATCATCTCCAAGTGACTATATAAAGACATTTGAAAAATTTTAAGTTTAATGTATTATGCAACTTTGGATATTTTATCAACTGTTCTTTTTTTGTTTCCTCTATCTCCTTCCCTTAGCTGCTTACACTTTTTTTCTTTTCCATGAAAACTATTTGTGATATAGTCAGTCTGATTAGATTATGAGAAAAGATTAAGAAATTCTTAAATGTACCTTTTAGAATTTTTCCATTTGATTGTCTGAAACTGAAGTCTTTTCTCCTACTTACAAGAAGAGAGAGCTGAGAATGAAAATGTCAAAATTAGTCTTCATATGCTCATCAAACACTTATCTTCTAGACTTCTCCATTCCTAACTCACTTTTCTTTTGTAAGAAATTATTTTTGTTTCCTCCCAACTAGTTGTTGTCCTTAGCAATGGCCCTAACACTCATGCCTTTCGTAAATTGCCCTTAATCATAATTCTCTGGCAACTGTTTTATAAAAATCAGCAGTATTTTTTCCCATAGATTTAAATAATAGTTGTTTAAATAGTTTTGTGCCAATAGTTGTTTTCATGAAAGGAAAAAAAAATTGGCCTATAATCCACAAAGGGCCACAAGATGACATAACTATATTGCTTTTATTTACTCAGGGAGGAAAAGAATAAGCTTTCATGCTCTTTAAGGATTAGAATGAAAGGAAAAATAGGGTGAAACTATGGGAAGAAACCTCGGAGGGTCAAAAGAACATAACCTCCTGGAAACTGTTAAAACTGCTATACATAATAAAAGGGTTATAAGTGGCTACTATCTATTTGGTTTTAAACAAAATGCTAAGGCAATATTAAAAATACCACTCTACATGTATGTAAGATGCATTCAGATATTTACATGGAATGTTACAAATAACCATTGGAAACTGATTCCTTCCTTGGAAGGTGTAAGAATTAGGGTTCTCCAGGAAAACATACACACACACACACACACACACGAGACAGAGAGAGAGAGATTGAGAGAGAGAGAGAGATCTATTTTAAAGAATTGACTCAATTATTGGGACTGGCGAGCCTGAAATTCATGGGGCAGGCGGAAAAACTGGACTCAGATTTCAGATAAGAGTTGATATTGCATTCTTGAGTCTGAAGGGTGGAAACTGAGGCAGAATTTCCATGTGACAATCTGGAGACAGAATTCTTCTACTTTGGGAAAACTCAGTCTCTACTCTCAAGGTGTTCAACTGATTGGATGAGGCCCACTCACATTATGGAGTGTCATCTGCTTTACTTAAAGTCAGCCAATTGTAGATGTTAATCACATCTAAAAAATACTGTACAGCAACGTGTAGACTAGGGTTTTACCAACCAACTGGGCACCATAATCTAGCTAAGATGACACATAATATTAATTACCATGGAAGGTTTGGAAGAAGAGAACATTTTGTTTATGATGTGGTTATAATTGCTTCCATTTTTTTATTTCATGGTTATGCTCTGCTGATTTTACTAAAAATTTAAAATAATTTTGAATATCTTAGACACAGATTCCTGTTTAATATGTTGTACTATAAGACTTGGCCGTGGCAAATTTTAACACTGGATTTACTGGAGTACATTAAGTTCATTTTTTTCCTGCAAGTCAGTATCTGGTGGCTCAGGCTTTGCTTAGTCACCTAACACAGTGGCCCACATGTAAAAATACTGTAAAGAAGAGAGTAGACAAGTGATAATTAAAGTTACAGAAATAAAAATTGGGTCCCCCAAAATGAAAGAAGGAGGACGTCTTGCTCTGACATATTAGGACTCAGAGAAATGAATGAAACAGGAAGATATACCAAAACATTTTAAGTAGAGTAGCAGATTATACACCTCCAAAAATAGCACCAAAGCCTACTTTTAGTTATATCTTGAGACTATGTATCAAAAACTGAAAACATCTGTACCTCACAAAAATCAAACTCCATCAGAGCCAGTGGTACAAGGCTAACTGTATCATTTCTTCAGAAACTGGATTTAGTTCTCTCAGCTTTGACTTGATAATTAACATGTCACTCAGAATTATTTTTCTTCTAAATCTTGCAACCGATTTCCACACATAGCACATTAGAAAAGCCTTCTAAATGGATTTTCAAGTAAAGGAGATCTCAAAAGACAGCCAAATATATGAATGGTCCTTGGTTGGCCACCAATAAAAAAGTTTAACTTTTAATTTTCTTATTTTTTAAAATAACAAAGCTCCTCTAAATTCCTTAGCATAATAAATAAAATTCCCCTTTGCAACACACATGGTACGTCATTTTATATTTTCCTTAATAGTCTCATGAATATCTTTTCTCATTGAGATTCCATCTGTGTCCAGTAGAAGGAAAACTTAGCTGAAAGGAACCGGAAGCAGGGTGAAAAACAAAATTTCTAAATTGCTAGTAGCCTTAGAACACCTTAACTCAATTTCAGAGATTTAGCTGCTTTGAAGCTGGGCTGCAGTCTGTGTGAGGGCAGTGCTACTTGAGGTTGATTCAGAATGTAGTCTTTAGGGCCCCAAGCTTAAAATGTGGGCCTAGATGCCACCTTTGGTGTCTTTATCCCTGAGACGCTGTCAAAAGTGCTGGCCAGGTCCTGAGCAGCTAATGGTCCCAAGGGAAAAATTACCCTCTCAGCTGGATTCACTTTTCTGCACTTTAATCTTCCTTTGGATCTTCACCTGATAATTTCTCACCATTTTCTGAGCTTTTTGGTGTCATTAGGCTAATGGCTTTGACAAAATGTCCATGTTTTCACCTTGTCTTTAGTAGGAATATTGGTTCAAAGTATGCAGCCCCACCTTGCCAGAAGTAGAATTCGTCCCCATTTCTCAACTCTTTATATATTTCCTATCTCTCTTAAATTCAGATGTGCATAATGACCACTATGTTGATGACCAAAACTAAGTATTATATGATGTCATTTACACACCATAATGTGAATAATGTTGGTTTTAACATTTTATATCTAATTTTACTGACTTCTAACTGTGGTTCTTTATTTACTGTCTTTGAGCCTCTAGCTAGGGCTTCTTTCCAGTTTAAAAAGCCTCCCTACCTTAAGGTTATCTATTCTTCTCCTACCCGTATTTGAAGGTCTAGCTTGAAGCAAATTCAGTCCATGATTCCTTCTTCTATCCGTCCTTTCCACTTGATCACCTCCTTTTCCAAATATTATTTTACTTATTCTTTGTATGATCGGCATAGGGTTTACATTCCTTATGGGTTGGCTAGTGTAGTGGTGGGCAAGATGATTCTGTTGGCCACTCTGCGTTGCAAACTCTCCTAAAACAGGTTTTAAGTTCTTAGTCCTTTCCCTTGCATTTATTCTAGTGCTATGGACACAATAGGGACTCTAGCACTTGTTAGAGAGATCATTTTTACTCTCTCACAGCATGTTAGAGAATTTCCATCAATCTCTGAATCTCGTAGAAACTTCTGAACTCTACCTTATTTAAGTATGTGGATAAGTTTTTTTTTCTCAATTTTTAATAGTTATGACTTCTAATGAACATAAAAAGTTTTAACTTTAAACCCACAATTTCATATATGATTATGGTAATGTAGACCTCATGAATAAATAGAATGTTAAAGAGTTGGTAAAGGAATTTTTGCAAAATTCATGAAGATGGCAGATAAATGTGGTAGGCTCATTGCAAAAATCATTCCCAGTTCTTCACAATGTGACTTTAAATTTCTTCTCAAGAGGTGGTGTCCATCTCCTCTCCTCTGAAACTAGGCTAGCCTCAGAACGTTTTGGCAAATTAAATGTGGCGGGAGTGACAAGCTGATGGTTCCAAGCCTAGGCCTCTGAAGAGATGCACATTTTTGAGCAATCCCTTGCACAACCTTGCTAAGCAATTAGAAAAGCAGAGGCTAATTGGAAAGAAGAGCCAACATGACAGTGAGAAGGCTGCCTGTCAGGAGAATTTGCTCTCACCTGAGTAAGGATCAGACTTTTGTTCTATTTAGTCCTTCAACTGATTGGATGAGGCCCTCCCACATTATGGAGGATAATCTGCTTTATTTCATTTCTACTGATTTAAATGTTAATCTCATCCAAAAACATCTTCATATAAACACCCAGAATAATGTTTGACCAGATATCTGGGTACCCTATGACCCAGTCAAATTAACACATAAAATTAACTATCACATTCCTCATTCTTAAACGAAGAGATTTACTTAAGATATAAGTAATGACACTCAGGATTAGAATCATAGATGCACTGACAAAGGTTTAAAAACCAGATCTCCTTTTGCCATGTAAAAGCTCTTTAGTTTAATTAAGTCCCAGCTATTTACCTTTGTTTTTATTACATTTGCTTTTGGGTTCTTGGTCATGAAATCCTTGCCTAGGCCAATGTCCAGAAGGGTTTTTCCAATGTTATCTTCTAGAATTTTCATAGTTTCAGGTCTTAGATTTAAGTCCTAGATCCATCTTGAGTTCATTTTTGTATAAGGTGAGAGATGAGGATCCAGCATCATTCTCCTACATGTGGCTTGCCGATTATCCCAGCACCATTTATTGAATAGGGTGTCCTTTCCCACTTTATGTTTTTGTTTGCTTTGTCAAAGATCAGCTGACTGTATTTGGAAAACTCAGCAGAGTAAATAGACAACTCACAGAGTGGGAGAACATCTTCACAATCTATACATCTAACAAAGGACTAATATCCAGAATCTACAATGAACTCAAACAAATTAGCAAGGAAAGAAACAAACAATCCCATCAAAAAGTGGGCTAAGGACATGAATAGACAATTCTCAAAAGAAGATATACAAATAACTAACAAACATATGAAAAAATGCTCAATATCACTTATGATCAGGAAAATGCAAATCAAAACCACAATGCAATACCACCTTACTCCTGCAAGAATGGTCATAAACAAAAAATCAAAAAATAATAGATGTTGGCCTGGATGTGGTGAACTGGGAACACTTCTACACTGCTGGTGGGAACATAAACTAGTACAACCACTATGGAAAACAGTGTAGAGATTTCTTAAAGAAATAAAAGTAGAACTACCATTTGATCCAGCAATCCCACTACTGGGTATCTACCCAGAGGAAAAAGAAATCATTTTTCAAAAAAGATAAAGATACTTGCACATGCATGTTTATAGCAGCACAATTCGCAATTGCAAAACGTGGAACTGACCCAAATGCCCATCAATCAATGAACGGATAAATAAACTGTGGCATATGTATACATACACACACACACAGACACACACACACACACACACACACAATAGAATACTACTCAGCGATAAAAAGGAATGAATTAATGGCATTTGCAGTGGCCTGAGTGAGATTGGAGACTATTATTCTAAGTGAGGTAACTCAGGAATGGAAAACCAAACATCACATGTTCTCACTCATAAGTGGGAGCTAAGCTATGAGGATGCAAAGGCATAAGAATGCCACAGGGGACTCAGGGGAAAGGATGGAAAGGGGGTAAGGGATAAAAGATTACAAATTGTGTGCTGTGTATACTGCTCAGGTGATGGGTGCACCAAAATCTCACAAATCACCACTAAAGAACTTAATCATATAACCAAACACTACCTGTTCCCCAATAACCTATGAAAACAAAGAACAAAAAACAGATTTCTAAATGAAAAAAAAAGGCCGGGCGTGGTGGCTCATGCCTGTAATTCCAACACTTTGGGAGCCCGAGGAGGGTGGATCACAAGTTCAGGAGATCTCGACAATCCTGGCTAACAGGGTGAAACCCCATCTCTACTAAAAAAAAAAAAAAAAAAAAAAAAAAAAAATTAGCCGGGGGTGGTGGCGGGTGTTGTAGTCCCAGCTACTCGGGAGGCTGAGGCAGGAGAAGGGCGTGAACCCAGGAGGTGGAGCTTGCAGTGAGCAAGATCGAGCCACTCCAGCTTGGGTGACTGAGCGCGACTCTGTCTCAAAAAAAAAAAAAAAAAAAGAAAAGAAAAAGAAAAAAAGAGAGAAAAAAGATCCCTGCGATCTGTCTGAAACACGCTGCTCCACTGACTCTCATGGCTGCTTATGCCTAAACATGCCTTAGCCCAGTCTTGTACTCAGACAACCTCTCGAATTGTGGTTAGGTGTCTTATAACACCCACGTTTAACTCAATTAATGCTACTTTATTCATTCATCCAGGAACATTTGGGTGTTTACCATGTGTGAGGTGCTTGCTGACTTCTAGAGACGCACTTATATGCAAGGAGACATTGTTCTTCACTCATTCCTTGCAATGCCATGTAGGGGAAGAGAAATATCTTTCCTTCTCATCTTAGGTTCATGGCCAAGACCCTGATAACAAAAGACAGATTAACCAAAAAAAAGTATACGATTTAATTTTTTTTAAATTTTACTTAAAAAATTTTGTGGGTATATAGTAGGTGTACATATTTTTGGGGTACATGAGATGTTTCGATACAGGCATGCAATGTGAAATAAGCACATCAGGGAGAATCCTCTCAATTGTCTGAGTTACAAACAATCCAATTACATTCTTTAAAGTTATTTAAAAGTTATTTAAAAATATAGAATTATTATTGACTATAGTTACTCTATTATGCTATCAAATAGTAGGTCTTATTTATTCTTTCTATTTTTTTTATACTTATTAACCATCACCACCTCCCTTCAAATCCCCTGCTACTGTGCTACTGCTCTTAGCCTCTGGTAACCACCCTTCAAATTGCTATGTCCATGAGTTCAGCTGTTTTGATGTTTAGATCCCACAAATAAGTGAGAACATGTGATGTTTTTCTTTCTGTGCCTGGCTTATCTCACTTAACATAATGATCTTCGGTTCCATCATGGTGTTGCAAATGACTGGATCTCATTCTTTATTATGGCTGAATAGTACTCCATTGTGTATATGTTTCACATTTTCTTTATCCATTTATCCTTTGATGGGCATTTAAGTTGCTTCCTAGTCTTAGCTATTGTAAACAGTGCCACGACAAACATAGGTGTGCAGGTATCTCTTTAATAGAGAGATTTCCTCTCTTTTGGGTATATACCCAGCAGTGGGATTGCTGGATCATATGGTAGCTCAATTTTTAGTTTTTTGAGGAACCTCCAAACTCTTCTCTATAGTGGTTGTACAAATTTACACTCCCACCAACAGCGTACAAGGGGGTTCCCTTTTCTCCACATCCTCGCAAGCATTTATTATTGCCTGTCTTTTGCTTATAAGCCATTTTGACGATGATGAGATGGTATCTCATTGTAAGGTGTTTTTTTTTTTGGCATATAGCTGATGATCATTGATGTTGAGCACCTTTTCATATATCTGTTTTCTATTTGTATGTCTTATTTTGGGTAATGTCTATTCAGACTTTTTGCCCATCTTTTGATTGGAATATTAGATTTTTTTTCCTATAGAGTTGTTTGAGCTCCTTATGTATTCTGATTATTAATCCCTTCTCAGGTGAGTAGTTAGTTGTAGTTTGCAAATATTTTCTCCCATTCTGTGGGTTTCTCTTCACTTTGTTGATTGTATCTTCTGCTATGTAGGAGCTTTTTAACTTGATGTCATCCTACTCATCCGTTTTTGCTTTGGTTGTCCCTGTTTGTGGGTTATTGCTCAAGAAATCTTTGCTTAGATCAATGTCCTGGAGAATTTCCCCAATGTTTTCTTGTAGCAGTTTTATAGTTTGAGGTGTTAGACTTAAGTCTTTAATCCATTTTGATTTGATTTTTGTATACGGTTGGAGATAGGGACCTAGTTTCATTCTTCTGCACCTGTACATCAAGTTTTCCCAGCACCATTTATTGAAGAGACTGTCTTTTCCCCAATGTACGTTCTTGGCACCTTTGTCAAAAATATATTCACTGTAGGCATGTCTTGTTTCTGGGCTCTCTTTTCTCATTGGTCTATGTGTCTGTCTTTATGTCAGTATCATGCCATTTTGGTTACTATAGCTCTGTAGTATAGTTTGAAGTCAGGCAATGTGATTCCTCCAGTTTTGTTGTTTTTACTCAGGATTTCTTTGGCTATTCTGGATCTTTTCTGGTTCCGTATAATTGTTAGGATTTTTTTTTTCTGTGATGAATGTCATTGGTATTTTGACAGAGATTGCATTGAATCTGTATATTGCTTTGTGTAGTAGGGACATTTTAACAATATTGATTCTTCCAATCCATGAACATGGAATATTTTTCCATTTTTTGGTGTCCTCTTCAATTTCCTTCATCAGTGTTTTATAGTTTTCATTATACAGATCTTTCACTTATTTGGTTAATTCCTGGGTATCTAATTTCATGTATTGCTATTGTAAGTGGGATTACCTTTTTATTTCTTTCTCACATTGTTCACTGTTGGAATATAGAAATGCTACTGATTTTCATACGTTGATTTTATAACCTGCAACTTTACTGAATTTATCAGTAAATTTAACAGTTCTTATAGCTTTCTTGTGAAATCTTTAGGTATTTCCAAACATAAGATGATATCATTTGCAAACAAGGATAATCTGATTTCTTCCTTTCTAATTTGGAGCCTTTTACATCTTTCTCTTGTCTGAATGCTCTGGCTAGGACTTCCAGTATTATGAAGAATAACAGTAGTGACAGTGGGCATCCATGCCGTGTTCCAGATCTTAGAGAAAAGGCTTTCAGTTTTTCCCCATTCAGTATGATACTAGCTGTGGGTCTGTCATATGTGGCTTTTATTATGTTGAGGTATGTTCATTCTATACCCAGTTTTTTGCCACTTGGTCATGATAAATAATCATTCTAATGTATTGTTGAATTTAGTTTGCTGGAATTTTGTTGAGGATTTTTGCATCAATATACATCAGAGATATTGACCTGTAGTTTTCTTTTTTTTGTTGTGTCTTTGTCTGGTTTTGATATCAGGGTAATACCAGCCTCATAGAGTGAGTTTGGAAATATTCCCTCTTCAACTATTTTTAGGAATAGTTTGAGTAGGATTTAAATTTATTTAATATAAATTTTATGTAAGATAGGAGGCTTCAGAAATTTGAAGATCCTGCAAACAGGTAAGCTTGTGTATTTTAATGCTTCAGTTTGATTAAGAGTGAACAGTTGTCAAGAATTGTGATTGGACAGAGGGCATAATCTAGTGATAATAAACTGGGGGAGGGGGGATTTAGCAAGTTCTGCTTGTGCAGATTCTTTTCTGTGTCCCTGTTTCTCTCCTCCTGGTATAGGGAGGATGCCTCTGAAATGAGGGTCTAGAGAAGGTCAAAGAGTAAACTCGCTGGGTTTTGTAGCCTGCTTTAGGAGAAAAGTGTGATGGGAAAGTGAGAGTGACCTTTCTGCTTCTGCTGTTTTCTCAAAAGCCAAGGTCTCACATGTTGTGGTAACATGTCCTCAATCCCATTAGCCATATTTTGTCTTGTGTTTGCCTATCTGTGTTTCTGCTTTCTATAGTTACTTCATACTTCTACAGTTACTTTGAAGGGAAGAAGAGTATGTCATGCTTACTCTGTGTGCAACACCTCACCAAAACTCAATAAATATTTGCTAAATGAGTAACCGAATGTCCTCCAACTCATGGTTCTAAACATACCTGAATCCAAAATCTCTAGTTTCTCCATGCCAAAATGGACAGGCATCTCTGGCACAAGTGGTTTAAATAAGCTAACAAATAAAGAAGTGTTTGAACAAATTTACAAACAAAACAAATGAAAAATGAAGTGTTACATTAATCTACATGCAATACAAATCCAAAATGCTGTATATGGTAGTACCTTCCATGCCTCTATGGACCAAAACACCAGTTGGTTTTGCTCAGTGTATGTATCAGTCACCAAGCCCAGCACGGCATTCACACAGCTAATTCCAAAATGTTTTTGAAATATATAGATGCGACCCAAAATTGTGCTTACCCAAAAAGTTTACAAAATTTAAAGCAAAATTCCCAACTGCACATGGTGTGTTTGCTTTGTACAATTCATTGTTTAAAGGCCTCTAACACTAATGTTCACTTCATGACACACACAGGAAGAGCTAAAACTGTGTATTTACTGTTGGGATGGCTCAGATCCACAGTAAGTAATAAAATCAAATTACACTACTCTAGCATTTCCCTTCAAATTCAGCCTTGCCTCTCCGTATTTTAATAATTGTACATTGGTCATTTTCAGTCATGAAACATTTGCAATTTGTTCACCTTAGTGGCCATTAGATGGCACTGGTATACCATAATAGCAGTGGCATTTTGTTTGGTTCTTGTTTTTCTTAGGCATAGTGCAAATCGTTTTTCAAAAAGCAAAAGGCTGAAGAGAATTTTCAGAATAGAGATAGGCAATCAATTCTCTTTGGAAAATACAAATTTAATTAAATCTCCCCTACTTGAAATAAAAGAAATTTTAATATATATTTTCTTCCTGAGGCTTAGATTTTTAAATAGTGGCTAACAGCACACTCAATAGTTACATGGATAAGGGATTGAATTTTTTTCTTCAGAACTCACCAACAATTTCATCATAGGCAATTACTAAATCTTTTTAGCCTTTGTTTTCAAATCTGTAAATGCTGTTCTTATAGTGCCAAACCCTACAGTGCAGTTTAGGCCATATAGTTCTCAATAAATGCTAACTCTAATAAAACAAAAACTATTTTATTACCAGAAACTTGGTAGATGGAAGAAAATTTAACTAAAAAGTCTTCGCCTTGAGTTTAAAGATGGAGAGAGGGATCAGGCGCTGTGGCTCACACCTGTAATCCTAGTACTTTGTGGGGCCAAGGTGGGCAGATCACTTGAGGTCGGGGGTTCAAGACCAGCCTGGCCAACATGGTGAAACCCCATCTCAACTAAAAATATAAAAATCAGCAGGGCATAGTGGGCTGTGCCTGTATTCCCAGTTACTCTGGAGGCTGAGACAGGAGTGTTTGAACTGGGGAGGTGGAGGTTCTAGTGAGCTGAGATCGCGCCACTGCACTCTAGCCTGGGTGATGGGAGCAAAACCCTGTCTTAATCAATCAATCAGTCAATCGAGTGAAAGAAGCATGAAGGGCAGAAATAAAGGGAATATCTAATAGGTTTTGCAAGAGAAGCAGTGACAGAGTGAAAACATCAATTTTAGAGCTTTATAGACTAGTGTTGGAATACTGATTTTGCTGTTGACTACCTGTCATAGATAGAAAGAGTCAAAGGAAGAATCCTTACATTGCTAAGCCTTGGTTTCCTTATATGTGAACCAGGACTCATGGCACTTTTAGGGCTAAGATAAGATAAAGCAAGCTAATATACAGAAAGTACTTGTCAAATAGTAAGTGCTCAATGTCGCTATTTCTTTTCCTTGCAGACTTTCATAAAAAACTACTAAGAAATTTTGGACACTAAAGTTTGATTTCATTATTTTCCTGGGGCTTGAGCTCTCTCAGAAGTCTGTGAAACATACAGATCTAGTAACCCCACTAGAAACCCAATAGTGTTTCTCTATGTAAAGGTTGATGTTACAGGTCTTTACAGTTTTAAAACCTTTGGCCAGGCACAGTGGCTCAGGCCTGTAATCCCAGCACTTTGGGAGGCCGAGGTGGGTGGATCACTTGAGGTCAGGCCAACACAGTGAAACCTCGTCTTTAATAAAAATACAAAAATTAGCCAGGTGTGGTGGGACACGCTTGTAATCCCAGCTACTCCAGAGGCTGAGGCATGAGAATCACTTGAACTCGGTAGACAGAGGTTGCAGTGAGCCAAGATCTCATCACTGCACTCCAGCCTGGGTGACAGAGCGAGACTCTTGTCTCAAATAAATAAACAAATACAATAAATAAAAAAAAACTTCTTTCCAAACTTACAGATTATCTTAAATCTTCAACAGCTTTCTTTAAGCTTCCATTCTCTGGGTAAGATGTTAATGGGTGTTGAGATGACAACACTAGTCAGCCTAAGGAATTAGAAAACACATAGAGGATTAATCCTCTAAATGGAAACACAGTCACTTCATGACCTATGTTTTAAAAGATTATGAGAAATAAACTCCTTCAAAGTGATGTCTACGGATTTTTCCCAGGGGGGTTAAGATAATTAAATTATGGATTAAAGAAAGCAAAAATACAAACAAATTGTGTTGACTGGTGGATCAATGTTGACCTAACAGGTGATGTTATAAGTCCCGGTAAAGAATACTAACAGTAGCAATGTGAACAATGTTCTGTGTGCTTACTCTTCAATATATAAATGGAATTTCCATGGATTAGAATTTGTGTGTTCAATAGTAGAAAAATAGATGGTATAAATCTGTAAATAGGCCGGGCGGGCGTGGTGGCTCACGCCTGTAATCCTGGCACTCTAGGAGGCCGAGGTGGGTGGACCACATGAGGTCAGGAGTGTGAGACCAGCCTGGCCAACACGGTGAAACTCCATCTCTACACAAAAAGTAGCCGGGTGTGGTGGCACACACTTAAATTCTCAGGTACTCAAGAAGCTGAGGCACAAGAATTGCTTAAATCCAGGAGGCGGAGGTTGCAATGAGCCAAGATCCCAAGATCGCATCACTACACTCCAGCATGAGAGACAGGGTGAGACTCTGTCTCAAGAAAAATAAATAAATAGAATCTGTGAATAGATTCCCATTTACAGAAGAAGATATATGCCCAAGAGAGGATTCATTTTCTTGGGCATATATCTTCTTGGGAATATTTGTGCTCTGTTACCTACTCATTCTCCATATCAGTCTTTGTTTTTAAAGAGAGTAGTATAGTTAGAAATGCTGAAAAACGTAGCCACCATCCTGTCAAACTGATTACCAATGGAGAGACTGAGGCTTTGAGAGACTGGATTTTTCCAGGCTGCACAGGTTTTTAGTGGCACTACTCACCTAATTCCTAATCCAATACTTTGATTTTTCACATCCTGCCTCACAGAAGAGGAAAAATCCACAGTTAGATTCTAGTCTTTTTCATTTGAATTTTTAACTATTTGCTATGCCTCCTTTTAGACAGCAGACTGAAGAGTTGCTGATTATAAAAAGCAAGCAGACCATAAAATGAAAACCCTACTTATAAATCCAAATTAAGAGCACACCTTTATTGGACAGTTTTAGGGACCTGGAGGGATTCCTGGTCTTTTTATTTCTTATTGATTCAGGAAACAAGGGTGTAAACAACCTAAAATACTTCAAAAACGCCATTTTAGCAGCTGCTGATCTTGAAAGCCAAAATGAGAGAATAGTGGAATAACAGCCCGATCTAGGGGTTACCTGGGTGAAAAGCCAAACACTTAACTGAATTGATTGTCCTTTCAATATTGCCTTTCATACCCAGGGTGGTAGAAAGGTATTCAGATGTCTCCGTTATGTTGCTTAATCCTGCTAGCCAAAAAGGCTGAGGGTTCTCATTAATTTAATGGGAAACTGCTAAGTCCTTACCATTCTCACTATGGAATGCACCATGGTCAGCACTATCTGTCATTCCCAATTTATTATTGTCTGATAGCTAAAATGCTGCTGCACTTGACCATCTTAGGGAATCCATTCTCTTTTGGTACACTTTGGATAGAGTTATTTCAATATAAAAACAGCACATTTTAAATGTCAAATAATAAACAAACATGTTAATGATTTTTTAAATAATTGTTTTCTTTGAAAAAAAGAATTTGTTGGAACATAATCCATATGACATTAGAATGTAGTTGAGACATTAAGTTTTCTTTTTTAAAGTTGTGAGCAGCTGGGAACTGTGACTCATGCCTGTTATCCCAGCACCTTGGGAGGCTGAGGCAGGTAGATCGCTTGAGCCCAGGAGTTCGAGACCAGCCTAGGCCACATTGTGAAACCAAATCTCTACTAAAAATACAGAAATTAGCCAGGCATGGTGGCATGTGCCTGTAGCCCCAGCTATTGAGGAGGCTGAGAGGTAAGAGGATTGCTTGAGCCCAGGAGGTCACAGCGGCAGTGAGCCATGACTGTGTCGCGGAAACTCAGCCTGAGTGACAGTGTGAGACCCTATCTCAAAAAATAGTAAAATTAAATTAAATTAAAAAGTGTGGGCAATATCCCTAATTTGCAGCTTATGGATTAAATGTTAATTTAAAGAATACTTACAACATATACCTATTCTCTTAGAGATTCCATTATAACTCAAACTGAAATGCTGTATGTAACTAGATGGTTAACCTCAGTTAAAGATAAGGAACATAAGGCTAAGAGCAGTTAAATCATCAGGCAGAGGTAACACAGCCGGTCAGGTGAGTGGAGCCCAGAACATCTAATTCCTCAACTGGCACGTTTTTCACTACGCCAAGTTGTTCTTGCTAGGAATTCTTTTGATGCTGGTTCACCTGGGAGATTGAAGGGATGAGCCAGATTGCTCTCATACCTTGGAGTTCTGGGTGGAGATGGGGAAGGAGGGTAAGAATCCCTAATTTGAGCAAGTTTTATAAAGAGGATACCATTTGAAGCCACTGTGTGTTGAATAAACATGGAGATAGATCTGGTCCAATGGAAAGATTATGAATGTTTCCTTGATGGTTACTTGATCACTTGACTCTTAGTTTTCCTAAGAATAAATAGGAAAAAAACCATAAGCCTTGGGAAGTTGTTTAAGGGAAAATTGGGTAGACTATGTAAAGCATCTAGCAGAGTGATTTACTCACATTTGGTGTTTAGTTAACATAAAAACTAATTTACCAGGCTTCTAAGGCAATTAACCATTTAAACTAAATTTGAATTAAAGCTAGGCGTGCGGTAAGAAAGCAAGAAGTAAGAGAGACTTGGAGCCTGGTGTACTCTAATGAAGTGAAATGTGCAAAGGAGAAAAGGTGTTAATCTTTTCCTTACCTGTTTCAATGTTCCCAGCTAAGGCACCTGTAACAAAAGATAGATTAACAAGAGAAAAACAAATCTATTTAATATAAGTTTTGCCCGACATGGGAGCCTTCAGAAATGAAGATGCACGGGGTGCAGTGGCTCACGCCTGTAATCCCAGCACTTTGGGAGGCAGAGGCAGGTTGATCACTTGAGGTCAGAAGTTCGAGACCATCCTGGCCAACATGGTGAAACCCCCGTCTCTAATAAAAATACAAAACTTAGCTGGGAGTGGTGGTGCATGCCTGTAATCCTAGCTACTCAGGAGGTTGAGACAGGTGAATCTCTTGAACCCAGGAGGCGGAGCTTGCAGTGAGCCGAGATCGTGTCATTGCACTCCAGCCTGGGTGACAGAGCAAGACTCCGACTCAAAAAAAAAAAATAAATAAATAAAAAAAGAAATGAAGACCCAAAGAAACAGGGAAACCCGTATATTTTTATGCTCAGGTAGGAGGAAGAGTGGAGAGTTGTGCAGAAGTGTGATTGGACAAACGAGGTATGATCTAATGGTAACAAACCCCATCTTAGCAAGGCCTGTTTGTTCAGATTCTTCTCTGTGTCCCTCTGATTTCAGAGATAAGAACATTCGTTCCCTCCAGGTACAAGGAAGGCACCTCAGGAAACAGGATTTTATGACCTGCTTCACGGGAAAGTCAGCTGAGTTTATTCTCTGCTACAGGAGAGGTCAGAGAATTATTTCTACATTTTATGGCCTGCTCAGAGGAGATGGGGCAAGGGGAAGGTGAGAGTGACCTTCATGTTTCTACTATTTTCTCAAATGTCAAGATGCCACATCCTGGGTTAGTGTGTCCTGAACCCCATCAACTGCAAAACTTTAAAAAGTTCAGGAACATACCAGTGTACTCTTTTGTTTGTTCAGGAAATACAGTGCTGTTTAATAAAGTTAACGAATCATAGGCCATCTAGTCTGTGTTTCCGAAGCATTCTATCTCACTTCGGAGTACTTCAATCCTAGCAATTGCTAGAATCTAATAGGATCATCTGCAGAGGCACCAAAAAAGACTTCTGAGAGCAATGCTTTTAACTGAGACTGCTTTCTTGAAATTTACATTGTTACATCTTTTTCCCCTTTGTGCTCTAGTTGCAGTCGAGACAATTTTCATTTGTCCTATCATGGTATTTTCTGCATATTATTGATCTGAGGCAAATAGTATCTGAGAAGAGAGAGTTTTCTTAGGCTATCGTGCCTTTCATCAAACAAGATAAATCATCAAATGAGCAAATTTGAGGTCTGTCTGATTGTTATTCTTCACACAGTTTTGCCATGTGGATGGACACTGAGAGAACACATACTCCATTGGTCTTTAGAGAATTAACAACAATATATTCTTGAGTAAATGTAGGCAAACTTGCCTTCCTGGTATTAGTGAGGCTCCTGGGAAACATTACTGAATAAGACACAGTGATTATCCTTAGGGAGCTCACAATTTAGCACTCGTTTATTGAACTACTGAAACAATTTATAGAATTGAGTTTTTAGTCAAGAAAATGAACAAGGAGCTACAAACCAGTGTTCACAGAGAAGCAGGTTTCCTGCTTTTAAAAAGCAATTCCATATACAAAAGTTTGCTGCAATGTAATAAACACGATTATTGGAAGAGAAAGAAGTAATTTAATTCTTTTGTTTTTCTAGTGGTCTAATCAAGCTTCCACCTAAAAAAAAAAGGTGTAAACTTTCACCTTTTATAGGAATTTAATTTTAGCTTAAGCTATCCACGTTGCTTCTTTTTCCTCTTGGATCATACATGGCCTCAACTCAAAGTTTAGATAGACAGGCTATTAGAAATCTGAATAGAATGATTTCCTTCCTTCCTTCCTTCCTTCCTTCCTTCCTTCCTTCCTCCCTCCCTCCCTCCCTCCTTCCTCCTTCCTTCCTTCCTTCCTTCCTTCCTCCCTCCCTCCCTCCCTCCTTCCTTCCTTCCTTCCTTCCTTCCTTCCTTCCTTCCTTCCTTCCTTCCTTCCTCCTTCCTTCCTTCCTTCTCATCTTCTTTAATTGTTTTTAATGATTATTAGGGCCTGAAAAAGTCAGAAATGAATTAACACATACCACCTGATTTTATGTATGGTGAGAGACAAGGAATGTGTTAAATGTTTCAAGAGAGTATTTACAAAGGGCAATGGGAATGCAAAAGAGAAAGAGAGTAGATTGAAATTTGAGTGATTTGTAAATTGCGAACAAAAGCAGATCTTTTTTTTTTTTTTTTTTTGTGAGATGGAGTGTCATTCTCTCACCCAGGCTGGAGTGCAGTGGTGCCATCTTGGCTCACTGTAAGCTCCGCGTCCGGGGTTCATGCCATTCTCCTGCCTCAGCCTCCCGAGTAGCTGGTACTACAGGCGCCCGCTACCATGCCTGGCTAATTTTTTGTATTTTTAGAAGAGACTGGGTTTCACCATGGTAGCCAGGATGGTCTTGATCTCCTGACTTCATGATCCGCCCACCTCGGCCTCCGAAAGTGCTGGGATTACAGGTGTGAGTCACCGCGCCCAGGCAAAAGCAGATCATTTAACTCCAAAACTTTTACTTCTAGACTTTTGATATAGATGTGTCTTCCTTTTTGAGACTCTGTTAGTGGTAGTAATGAGGAGATTAAGTATTAGGTTGGTGCAAACGTTGGCACCAACCTAATAAATTCAACTTTCTACTCACATGTGAGGTGATGTGTTAGGAATATCAAGAGGGAAACCTTTGAAGAGGGAGTAATGTCTGGGGTGAACCTTGAATGTCTGTAGGATTTAGCTCAGTGAAGACAGATATCAAGGAATTTTCAAGTAGAGATAACATCATGTGCAAAAAAAAAAAAAAGAGAAAAGTAAGAAAAGATACAGGTCATTTGGAGGAATAATCCTTTGCTTAACAGGATGGGACATTTTAAACAAATAAAATAAGAGTGAAACCACAAAGTACAGTTTCTCCTGAAAGGAGAAGGGGTGGAGGATGCAGTCAGGGCTGCACATATTAAAGAGATGATAATGTGTTTGCATGAGGGAGATTTGATACTACCTGATGCTTATAAAACAAATTACTGTGAAAAAAATTGCTATTACTAAAACAATCAGAAATACTTCGATGAAAAACAAATGGTTGGAAAATATAGTGTCATTATAAAATTTACAGTGGTACCACACACACAGCTTGGCAAAATGTGCATACTGTTTAGACTATTCCATCAGAAACACTTCTTCGAAAGTTCCTATACTTTCTGAGATGGGCAGAGTTTGGTATGGTAGGCAGGGAGTGATAAACTGAGGTGAGCTTGGAAAATCAGGTTGGGCTCAAAAGCTTTGAAATCCATTCTCAGAAGTTCTAACTTTCTCCAAAAAGCAGACAAATGGCATGATTAATCAGTATTCTAGAAAGAACTTTATGGCTGAGGTATGGATTGGACAGGGGAGGAGACTGTTAGCAGTGAGGTCTATTGGTAGGTTACAGATGTACCTGTGAAAAATATTGAAGGACTGAATGGTGCTGTTTATAGAGCACCCTTGACATCTGTAACTCCATCTTAGAAAAAGACTCATCTTATGTTTCAGAATGCATCAGACCAACAGGGATCACACCAACAGGGATCAGATGCTCGCCTAATCAATAGAGACTGCAATCAATCAGATAAGGACATAACCAGGCACACTCCTTACTATCAATTCAGTCCTCACCAGAAGACTCTGGGGCCATAAAAGTAGCAAGACTTCACCAGCTCAAGACGGCCATCTTGATAGACACGGTTATGCTGTCACTTGTGATTAGCACCTGGCATCTGAGGCTGAAGGCTCTGCCCAAATAAAAGACTCTTCAGTGCAAGTCATTGACATCCATCAGGATCAGGCCAGGACACTCTCCTTGTCCATGTCTCTCTCCTTGCACTGGTTCATTTGACCCCATTTTCCTAACCCTTTTTGTCTTGATGTTAATTGTTTGTCTGACATGGAATGTTTAATCTATAACATTTATATATTAATTATACTACAATATGTGATTTGCAATATTGACTGACTTGTGGCTTGAGCCCGTGTGCCCATGGCGCTAACTACTGAGTGAACAGGTAGTGCTAAGGAGAATTGCTTCCTTGGGAACTCCGTGTAGCTGTGACTTTTACGATTGAAAGAACACCAATGAAAATCTGACCTTGTGGAAAGATACAAACATACACAGACTTGGTTACGTCTCATCTTTCGCTGCTCGCAACACAGTTACAGCAGTATTAAAGAAGAGCAGTGGGTTCTGAACACATTTCAGAATTATGACATCAGGTTTGGACATGGCTTTTGAGGCAGAGGAGCAAGTCAAAGAAGCATTCGGGCTCTTGGTATCTGCACTGATAAAGATAGAGGTGGAAGCAAGGTGATGTAGTAGTAATTTCTTTTAATAAGCAATAGCTTCTAAAATGCTTTTCATAATTGCTCCCAATTCGATCCGTGGAAATGGAAAAAAAACAAAAAAAACAAAAAAAAGGCTATAAAAAACCTTGCTGAAAGAGAACAAGGGTACAAAATAGAAGGAGGGAAAGGAGATAGGGAAACAAAAACATCAAAATATGACCGAAATTTGGGTGAAAATAATTAAGGTTAAACCTAGTTTAGGTTAGATAAAACTCAAGAATTTGATTTTTTGTATCTTAGGGATTTGATAATTCAGCAAAAAGTTATTAAAAGGACTGCAAAGAGAACACAAAAATTGAACTTCACATTACTTATTACTTGGTAAACTGTTTCATTGTCAACTAACGCTGTGTAATAAACCTCTTTATATAGATTATTCTTCCACAACATAATTTTAAATGGGTGGATAATATTGCATTATAAAAATATATCATAATTTATATACAAATTTCATTGCTTGAGCATTGTATTAGAGTTCTCTAGAGGGACATAACTAATAGGATATATATATATCTCTGATTAGTATATATGATATATATATATAAGCTTATTAAGGAGTGTTAACTCGCACAATAATAAGGCCTCACAATAGGCTGTCTGCAAAGTGAGGAGCAATGAAGCCAGTCCCAAAGCTGAAGAACTTGGAGTCTGATGTTTGAGGGCAGGAAGCATCCAGCACAGGAGAAAGATGTAGGCTGGGAGGCTAAGCCAGTCTAGCCTTTTCTGTTTTTTCTGCCTGCTTTATATTCTGGCTGCCGTGGCAGCTGATTAGGTGGTGCCCACCCAGATTAAGGGTGAGTCTGCCTTTCCCAGTCCACTGGCTCAAATGTTAATCTCCTTTGACAACACCTAGCTGTCACATCCAGGATCAATACTTTGCATCCTTCAATCCAATCAAGTTGACACTCAGTATTAACCATCACAAGTCTACTCCCTTGTCAACTGGAACCCATACGCATCTCCTGAGATCATACATAATCTTCAAATAAAGACAGTAATAAGGTTATAATTACACCTAACAGGATACAACTATCTTTCATACAACCGAAAATGCACCAATCCTCAACGCAAATGCTATTACATAAAGTCAACAATACTTAAATGCTGATATGAAGTCAATAAATCTTATGTCACAGGATAAAGGAAAAAGGAAATAAAATGAAGATATTTTCTTAGTACAAGTATATCCATGCACAAACATGTTGTTAACAAAAGAAGGTGGATATACTCCTGACAATTACAGTCCTCCTTTCTGCAACTGACCATGTGATTATAGTTGGTATTAATTATTACCCTCTTCTACCACACATTCTGTATTCCCATCAGCAAGCACCTCAGCAGGTCGTAGTTTTTTCCTGGTGGAGTGACCCAATCCTTCATTCCTGATGGGCCTTTGGTAGTCCTGCCTGGATTGGGCTGTTGCAGTTTTCCATTGACTTTAATCACAGGGCATGGAAATACTAAGAGTCACCCTAATGGATCTCCTGTATTCCATGCGTGCTCTTCCTTACCTCTGTTGTGGAATAGTAGACTTACTTCATCTTAATAGCCTCAATCCCCCAGCAAACACTGTAACACCCTTCTTAGCCTGTTGATTTAAAGGTAGGAGGAGTCTAAAGTGTCCAGGTGGCAATCTTAACTTGCAGTTAAATGGAATTGTTGTTGTGTCTCCTGGTGGCAGTGTTCCTCCCTCTGGAACTAAGACCTCTAGGCCGGCAGAATGTAATGTTCTGGGAACAGGAAGCAAAAATCTTGCTAGTGGATCACTTGGGGTGATGGTGAGTGGTGCCACTTCCACTTCCACCCCTTGATTCCCGAACCTGTGAATCCTGGCTATGGGACAAACAGTGCCATATGTTGGATGCTGATGCAGAGCATACACGACCTTCTGGAGAACTTCGCTCAGGCATGCAAAGTATTGTCACTTAGTTGGTGTTGTACTTGTGACTTCTAAAAGCCATTCCCCCGTTCATCAATCCAGCCTCTTCAGGATGATGGGAAACTTGGTAAGGCTAGTGAATTCAATGAGCATGAGCCCACTGCCGCCACACTGCTTTAGCCGTAAAGTGAGTGGGTTGGTCAGAGGCAATGCTGTGCGGAATACCATGATGGTGGATAAGGCATTCCGTGAGTCCACAGATGGTAGTCTTGGCAGAAGCACTGGGTGCAGAATAGGCAAGCCCATAACCAGAGTAAGTGTCTATTCTAGTGAGGACAAACCTCTTCCCTTTCCATGATGGAAGAGGTCCAATATAATCAACCTGCCACCAGGTTGCTGGCTGATCACCCTGAGAGATGATGCCATATTGAGGGCTCAGTGCTGTCTCTGCTTTTGGCCATTGGGCACTCAGCAGTTGCCATAGCCAGGTTAGCCTTGGTGAGTGGAAGTCCATGTTGCTGAGCCCTTGTGTAACCTCCATCCCTGCCACCATGGCCACTTTGTTCATGGGACCATTGGGCTATGACAGGGGTGGCTGGGGAAAGAGGCTGAGTGGTGTCCACAGAACGGGTCATCTTATCCACTTGATTATTAAACTCCTCCTTTGCTAAGGTCACCCATTGGTGAGCACTCACATGGAATACAAATATCTTCAGTTATGACCGCTCAGAGAGTTCCATCCACATATCTCTTCCCCAAATTTCTTTGTCACCAATTTTCCAATCATGCTTCTTCCAAGTCCCTGACCAGCCAAACCACTGGCTACAGCCTATGAATCAGTATATAACCACACATCTGGCCCTTTCTCTTTCCATGCAACCTGCACAACCAGGTACACTGCTTGAGGTCCTGCTCACTGGGAAGCTTTTCCTTCACCGCTGTCCTTCAGGGATGTCCTAGAAAGGGGCTGTTGTGCTGCAGCTGTCCACTTTTGTGTGGCGCCTGCATATCATGCAGAACCATCTGTGAACCAGGTCCTAATCTTCTCTCCCTCTGTTAACTGATCATAGGGAACTCTCCATGAGGCCATCAGCGCAGGCTGGGAGAGAGAAGGCAGGGTGGCAGGAGTGGAGACCATGGGCATTTGAGCCACTTCCTCATGTAACTTACCTGTGCCTTCGGGACCTGCTCGAGCCCGATCACGTATATACCACTTCCATTTGATGATGGAATGCTGCTTTGCATGACCCAGTTTATGGCTAGATGGGTCAGAAAGCACTCAGTTCATGATAGGCAGTTCAAGTTGTATGGTGACTTGATGACCCATAGTCAAATGTTCATTTCCACCAAAGCCCAGTAACAGGCCAAGAACTATCTCTCAAAAGGACAGTAGTTATCTGCAGAAGATGGCAGGGCCTCTGCTGTTATTCACCTATGGGTGCCTGCCAAAGGCTACAAACTGCATCCCTATCTGTTACTGACACCTCAGGCACCATTGGATATGTTGGGTCATATGGCCCAAGTAGCAGAGAGCTTCCACAGCAGCCTGGACCTGTTGCAGAGCCTTCTCTTGTTCTGGAGCCCACTCAAAACTGGCAGCTTTGGGGTCACTCTATAAATGGGCTGGAGTAATGCACCCAAATGAGGAACATGTTGCCTTCAAAATCCAAATAGGCCCCTAGGCATTGTGTCTTTTTCTTGGTTGTAGGAGGGGCCAAATGCAGCAACTTATCCTTCACTTTAGAAGGAACATCTCAACAGATCCCACACCACTGGACCCCTAGAAATTTTACTGAGGTGGAGGGTCCCTAAATTTTAGTCAGATTTATTTCCCATTTGCTGGCACACAAATGTCTTGCCAGTAAGTCCAGTGTGTTTGCTACCTTTTGCTCAATGGATCCAATCAGCCTAATGTCATCAATGTAATGGACCAGTGTGATATCTTGTGGAAGCAAAAAGCAATCAAAATCTCTCTGAATCAGATAGTGACACAAACCCAGAGAGTTGATATACCACTAAGGTGGGACAGTAAAGGTATATTGCTGTCCTTGCCTGCTGAAGGCAAATTGCTTCTTTGGGCCTTACGAACAGAAAAAGAGAAAAAGGTATTTGCCAAGTTGATGGCTGCATACCAGGTACAAGAAAATGTGTTAATTTGCTCAAGCAATGCAACCACATATGGTACAGCAACTGCAATTGGAGTCACCACTTGGTTAAGCTTATGATAATCCATGGCCATTCTCCAAGATCCATCTGTCTTCTGCACAGGCCAAATGGGAGAGTTGAGTGGGGATGTGGTGGGAATCACCATCCCTGCAATTTTCAACTTCTTGATGGTGGCACTAATCACTGCAGTCCCTCCAGGGATGTGATATTGTTTTTGATTTACTATTTTTCTAGGTTGAGGCAGCTCTATGGCTCCCATTTGGCCTGTACCACTTAATACCCCTCATCTTACCAGTCAGGGAGCCAATGTGGGGGTTCTGCCAGCTGCTAAGTATGTCTATGCCAATTCTGCATTCTGGCACTGGGGAAATGACCAAAGGATGAGTCCAGGGACCCAGTGTAAATCAGACCTGAGCTAAAACCCCATTAATTACCTGACCTCCATAAGCCACTACTTTAACTGGAGGACCACAATGACATTTTCAGTCCCCTGGAATCAACATCAGCTCAGAGCCAGTGTCCAGTAGTCCCCAGAATGTCTGATCATTTCCCTTTCCCCAATGGTAAAAGACTAGAGGTCCCTTTGGGGAAGAATGGAGAAAGATTAACAGCATAAATTGTCAGTAGTGTAGTGGGGTCCTTCCTCAAGGAGACCTGGCTTCCCCTTCATTCAAGTGTTTCTGGGTCTGTAAACTGGCTCACGTGTGGAAATTGATTGAGGGGCCGTGATTCTCTGTTTTTACAATTCACATTAGTCTTTGTCCGTTTGATCTAGAAGTTTTCTGCTTATATAAATTAAGTAGGAATACAGTAGGCTTCCTATCGATTTCACTTCTAGGAACACCTTGATTAATTAGCCAATGCCAGAGGTCTACACAAGTTAGACTATTCTGATTGCTGCCTTGCCTCTGCCATCCATTACAGTAGCCCACCTTACCTTTGTTGTTTGAGTGCTGCCACTTGGCCCTTAGCACCTCAGGATCCAATTATTCCCATTGTATTTAAATATTGAAGTTGAATGACTGTGGTTACCACTGTTAGATCTGACATATAGAGAAGAGCAATTACAGGGCTCTTCTAAGAGGCAGGTGCTGCCCTCACAAATTTGTTTCGCAAAGCATTGGTCAAGGGTATAACTTCTGGACCCTCCCAGCTGGGATGAGTAGATCTAAAGTGACTTATCTACTCCACCATCCCAATCTCCCTAAGCCTTTGGATCCTTTCATCTACACTAAAGCAAGGTAGATGAGGCAATTCCAGCTCACTCAGAGTGAGCCATCTTGGAATTCATATTTCAGCTAACCAAGCAAATAAATTATTAGAACCTTTTTTAACTCCCTGAGCTTCAACATTAAATGCAGAATCCCTACCTAGTGGGCCCAAATCAATAAATTTAGCCTGATCCAACTCTGTGTTCCTTCCACCATTATCCTACACCTTTAATATCCAGTCTCATGCCTGTTCTCCAGATTTCTGCTTGTATACATTGGAAAACTCAAGCAGTTCTTTTCAAGTGTCCCACACCTCCTCATGGGTCACACTCTGAACCTCACCTCTAGGGGCCTGCCCAGACTTTAGTCTAGTTATAGTTCTAGAAGCAAACAGGGGTTTTGGGGGTGGTTCCTGGGGAAATCAACATTATCCTGCCTGGCAACTGGCTGAAGCAGTCCATCACTCTTGCCTCAGACAGTACAAGCTTTATCCCCTCAGACACAGGTGGAAAGGCTGATGGCAGCATGGGTTAGAGAGGGGATGTTGCCACGGCTGGGGATAGGGAAGCTATTCCTTCTGGCAAAAAAGTTTCATCAGAGTTTACAAACTCAGTGTCCCCAGCTTCATCAGGGTCCTCCCACACATCCCCATTTCAAGTTGCAAGGTCCCATTCTTTTCCAATCAATGCGCTCACTTTAACAGTAGACACCTGGTGAGGCTGTGAATGCATCTTTCATTGCATGTCAGTCTCTCGCATGATAAGAGTTTGTGTCTGTTTTTCTGCAATTTCAGCTCTTTCTCTACAGCTCTTTCTCACTCAGGGCAATCTTAGTAGATTTGAAGCTAAGTATCTGCTTCTGTAGCTGGGAGTTAGAATCCTTGAGTTCATCATTTTCTTTCATCACTTTGTCCAGTGAACTTAGGAGCAACCAACCAACTTCATTATGTTCCTTGGTTCTCTACATATGGTCAAATGTATTATGTATAGAGTCACTAAACTCCTTTCGTCTCATGAGCAGTGAATCAGGAGTGTCAAATGCATTTATCTTACTTAACTCTCCAAACAGTTCATGCCAAGAACTATCAGTTTTCTCCATACTATTAGAAGCAGAGACTTTAGCATTTTGGGCTCTAATCATATTAAGCAGACAATTCCAGAAACCCCCAAACCAATGAAAGAACTCCATCCTTAGTATTCTGTTCCTCTAGAACCACTCCTGGTTCCAAAATCTGTATTTGTTAGGGTTCTCTAGAGGAACAGAACTAATAGGATAGGTATATATACAAAAAGAAGTTTATTAAGGAGTATTAACTCACACAATCACAAGGTCCCACAATAAGCCGTCTACAAGTTAGGGAGCAAGGAGATCCAGTCAGAGTCCCAAAGCTGAAGAACTTGGAGTCCGATGTTTGAGGGCAGGAAATAGCCAGCATGGGAGAAAGATGTAGGCTGGGAGGTTAGGCCAGTCTAGCCTCTTCATGGTTTTCTGCCTGCTTTATATTATGGCTGTGCTTGCAGCTGATTAGATGGTTCCCACCCAGATTAAGGGTGGATCTGCCTTTCCCAGCCCACTGACTCAAATGTTAATCTCCTTTGGCAACGCCCTTACAGACGCACTCAGTATCAATGTTTTGCATCCTTCAATCCAAACAAGTTGACACTCAGTATTAACCATCACAAACATTTTAGTTGATTCCTATTTTTCACCAATGAATAGTACTCCAATAAACATTCACCGTAGCTAAACTTTCAAACATGTATTGAAGAATCCATCTTTACTGGAAGTGAAAAGTAACTATTTCTGTATATTACATTTCTATAAATAGCTGAGTTCTTTCTGGACCTTACATTGCATCATTGAACGGCCTATACTTCCTACACTTGTTCCTCTCTATTTTAATTACTTTTTTCTTATTTATTTTAATATCTAGCAAGTCAAAGCACACCTTATTTCCAAAAATCTGTTGGCCATTTTTTTATTTATTTCTTACAGGTAATATTTTTAATAATTTTGACACTAATCGGACTTATAAAATATTTATAAATTAATTTGGAGAGACCTGACTTTTAAGCAGTGAATCTTTAAGAATTAGGGTATTCTTATTCTTATATCATTCTCAATTTTATTAAAAATAAGACATTTTACTTTTACCTTTGTATTCAGCTTTTGAATTCTAAGATATGGTCTACAACATATAAGAAGCATGGTGTAGGGGGATAAACTGGCACGGTGGCTCACACCTGTAATCTCACTTTGGGAGGCTGAGTCGGGTGGATCACTTGAGGTCAGGAGTTGGAGACCAGCCTGGCCTACATGATCTCTACTAAAAATATAAATTTAGCCAGGTATGGTGGCATGCACCTGTAGTCCCAGTTACTCGGGAGGCTGAGGAATGAGAATCACTTGAACCCAGGAGATGGAGGTTGTTTTGAGCTGAGATCACACCACTGGACTCCAGCTTGGGCGACAGAGCAAGACTCTGTCTCAGAAAAAAAGTAAAAATAAATAAAATAAAATCAGGAATATAAATGAAATTTAATTAACTAAATAAATTTCTGGCGTTAAACTGCTCATACAATTTTCTCTCTTATATAGTAGAGGATAAATAATATTAATAGGTCCAACATAAATTATACCTTGCATGCTTAGAGTGACCATACTTGATCATGAATGACATATTATCATTTTAAGGTAATGATAATTGTTTTGCTAACATTTTGTTTGAAGATTTTGTTTCTAAGTTCTGAAATGCCAATTGTCTTTGTTTTTTTCATTCTTTTTAAAGATCACATTTCTACTGTTTTCAGGAAATGAGAAAATAAATCTAGGAAATTTCCGTCTTTAAATATACTCTATAAGTGTGCTGTCCAATACACAGATAACAACTGAGCACTGGAATATAGCTAGTCTGAATGGAGATGTTCTGTAAGTATATCATATATACCAAATTTCAAATACTTAGTATGAAAAAAGAATTCAAATATTGTACTTTTGTATTGAATGTACATTGGAATAATATTTTTGATACATCAACTTTTATAAAATCTTATCATTACAATTAATATATCATTATAATTATTATTAAATCACATTTCTTCAATTTCTGTTACTTATATGGGGAATTCATTTATATTTTTATTGTATAACTTCTCTCAATAACATTCTAAGTAGGAGATGAATGATCTAGTTCTTAGAAGTCTGAAGGGTATTCTCTGTCACAATGATTAAATGGGTGTGGCAGCAGGGCATGAATATACACACAAATCAATGCAACAACATAGAAAATTCAGAATTTGCCTTTTTTGGGTAATGAATCTTTAATAAAAATTTTAATTGTTTGGTTATTGTTTTATTGAGCTTCTCTACCACATTTCCACCATTTTTATAATGTATATTTCCTCAAACATTGCTTTTTTATTCAGATGTAAAAAGTTAATAGTATAGAGTTTTACTTCCTTTACCATTGCACTACTTCTCAACTAGAGGTGATTTTGCCTTTCCTGACATTTGCTAATGTATGGAGATATTTTCAGATTTTACAGATGGAAGTGGGAATGTATTACTGACATCTAGTTGGTAGAATCCAGGGCTACTGTTACAATGCACAGGATAGCCCCTTATAACAGAGAATTATCTGGCCCCAAATGTCAGTGTTGCTAAAGTTGAGAATTTCTGGTCTATGATAATATCCCATCCCCTTCATCATTTTTCAAACTTAGGTTTTACCTCTTTTTTTTCTTCATTTAACATTTCCTAAGGTTTGCCTATGGTCTTTTCAAAGAGCTGGTGCTTGGATTTATTTATCAGTTTTGCATTTTAATATTTTATCATTAATTTAAATGTGGTTCTTAACCTCTACTAATTTCTCTTTTCTGCTTCTACATTTAGAAACTTAGTTTCATTTTGTATTACTTTTTATGACTTCTTGAGTGATATTCTTTTAAGCACAAAGTGCTCTGTATTTTCCTTAGTATACTTTTAAATCTGTTCCCACAGATTTTTAAAACATTTTATTGAAAGATAGTTAATATAAAAAGAGAAAAGTGCATACACCATAGTCATAAAGCTCAATGAAATTTTACAAACTGAACACACTCAAACAACCATCACCAACTGAATAAACCTGTGTAATCTGTACCTAGATCGAGAAATAGAACATACTAGCTTCCCAGAGCCCTTCTTTCTAGTCACAATCCTCCCAAAGGTAACTAGTATCTTAACTTTAAGTAGCATAGATTAATTTTGCCTTTTTTATTCTTTGTATAAATGAAATCATAGTTTTTAGCCTTTGCATCTGGCTTCTTTGGCTCACTATTATTTGTGAGCTTCCGCCATATTGTTATGTATAATTATAATGTATTCATTCTTATTGCTATATCTTATTTTATTCTGTGAATACATCACCATTTGTTTATCCATTCTACTATTGATGGGTCATTTCTAGTTATAGAGCATTATAAATATTGCTGCTATGAACTTTCTAGTAGATGTCTTTTGGTGAACATATGGATGCATGTCCAGTGGGGATATACTTAGAATATGTATTTTCAACATTAATAGACACTCTGAACAGTTTTCCAAGTTGGTTGTACTAATTTCATTTCTACCAGCAACGTATGGGATACTTGGTTACTCCATATCCTTGACAAAATTTAGTATTGATTGCTCTTTTTAATTTTAGCCATTCTGGTGGGTATGCAATGGTCTCACATTGCAGTTTTAATTTGCATTTTTCTGACGACATGCAGTTAGTATTTTTCATTGTTTATTGGCCATTTAGATACTTCCTTTGTGAAGTAACTGTTCAAATTTTTTGTCTATTTTTCTTCTGTATTCTCCTATTGATTTTTAAGTGTTCTTTTTTCTGGATCTGAAGTCTTCATTACACATGTACATTATGAGTATCTTCTTCCTCTATGGTAGCTGTTTTTTCACTCTCTCAATGGTGTCCTTGATTAACATAGTTTTATAATTTAAATGTTGTCCAGAGGATCACTTTTTTCTTTGAAGAGGTGTGTTTTATTTCTTGTTTAAAAATTCTTGTTCTAAAGTTATGAAGATGTTATCTCTCTTGTGGTATGGTAAAACTCTTATTGTATTACTATAATCACCTAGGTTTGATATACAGACACTTAATTGGTTATATTCTAGAATCTAGAATACAATCTAGAATTATCTAGATAATTTAAAGTGCGGTTTTGATTTCTTTTGTTACTCAAAATTTTCTTAGGAGGATGTTTTAAAATTTCTTTGTAGTATGATTTTTTGTTTACTATTATTATTAGAGTTTTGGTGTACTTAAATATGTGGTCCATATAATTTCCACATTAGATAATTTATTGTGCTTTCCTGTGGCATATTATATTACTGTTTTTGTAAAATATCCCTAAGATATTTGGAAAGAAAGAATAATCTCTATTGGTAAAACTCAAAATTCCATATATATATATGTACATCATCAGTTATTATTATAGCAGCTCATATTAATTATTTATTTTGGGCTGGGCACTAATTTTATTACTATATGTATAAACTTATTTAATCATTGTAACAACGATACCATCCACTTTATAAGGGAGGATAGAAGGAAACTGAGGTAGCAAGATGGTAAGTGTATTGCCTAAGGACTGAGCTAGTTAAGTGGGGGAAATAAGTTTGAAATTCAGGTTATACAGCTCTGCAGCCAATGTCCTTAATCACGACCCTGTTTTACATGTATCTCTATATTGTTATATTATCGCTTTCATATCCATAAAATTAACACACTAAATATACAATTAGACCTCTGTATTCATGGATTTTGCATCACTGGATTCAATCAACTGCAGATGAAAATTTTTAAAAAAAATTCATGTAGAAAATATAGTATAATAACAATTTACATAGCATTTACATCGTATTAGGTATTGCAAGTAATATAGAGATGATTTAAAGAATGTGGAAGGATATGCATAGGTTACATTCAAATACTGCACCACTTTATATAAGGAACTTGAGCATACATGAATTTTAGTATCCAAGATGGTCCTGAAACTCATCCCATTTGGATACCAAGAGACGATTTGTAATAGTCAATTATTTTATATACTGAACTTTTGTCTTGATTGGCTTTTTGCCACGATTACCATGTAAGCTTTTATTGTTTCATTGGATTTTGCTGTGTTTTTTTAAGTGCCATGGTACATAGCACATACAAAGTTTTTATCTTTTACAAATTCATTCTGGATTTTCCTTTTTATGAACAGAAAATAGTTGTCTCTGTCCTGTTTATGTTTAATTTGAATTTTACCTTTTCTGAGATTGACACATATGTTTTTAAATTTGCGTTTCCCTGGCATATATTTACTTGTCTCTTTATTTCTAACCTTTCTGTGATTTAAATTCTTTACACTGCTGAAGAGTCATATATTTCTTTTTTTTTAAGAATTTTTTTCCAGCTTTATTGAGGTATGATTTACAAATAAAAACGGCATACACTTAAGGTGATGATTTGATATACATATGCCTTGTGAAATGATTCTCAAAATTAAGTTAATTAACATATCAACCCACCTTTCTTGTGGGTGGGAACACTTAAAATCTACTCTATTGGCAAATTTCAAGCTAATAATACATTATTATGAACCATAGTCACCATAATCTACATTAGATCTTCAGAAGTTATTAATGTTATAATTGAAAGATTATACTCTTTAACAAATATCTTTCCTTTCTCCCCATCTCCCAGCCCCTGGTAACCAACCTTCCACTCTCTGTTTCTCTAGGTTTGACTTTTTTGGACTTCACATGTGTGAGATCATGCAGCATTTGTTTTTCTGTGCCTGGCTTATTTCACTTAGCGTAATGTCCTCCAGGCTTATCCAGGTGGTTGCAAATGGCAGGATTTTCTTCTTTTTTAAGGCTTGGAGAGTCATGTTTTCATAAGAGGTACGTATTTCAATACTTTTGTCATTGATTCATTTTTAATAATTATTTTGGAGCTTCCTCCTTCGCATTTTCTATTTTTGCTGTCCTTTCGTTTTCCTTTCGAGGAGCTGGGTAGCCTAGTGGTTCAGCACTCAGATGTGGTACTCAGACTCTCTGGGCTTAACTCCTGGCTGCACCATTTTGCTAGCCCTATAACTGTGAACAAGTTCCTTGATTTCTCTAAAACTGTATTGTGCTCTGCAATGGGTATAACAACAGAGTTTATTTCATAGGGTTATTGTGAGGTTTGAGTGGGTTACTAAAGTATTTGGAACAGTGCTTTGCCCATAGTAACCACTGGGTAAACACTACCTGTTATTATACTACCGTCTTCCCCCTTCTTAGATTTCTGATACTGCTTTTGCCTCTGTCAGCTGTTCCCTTCTTTTGTAATGTTTTGGAAGGGGACGTAGTTATTATTCTTTGTCTTTTCTTTTCTTTTTTTTTTTTTTGAGATGGAGTTTCACTCTTGTTGCCTAGGCTGGAGTGCAATGGCATGATCTTGGCTCAACGCAACCTCTGCCTCCCAGGTTCTAGCGATTCTCTTGCCTCAGCCTCCGGAGTAGCTGGGATTACAGGCATGTGCCACTGCGCCCAGATAATTTTTGTATTTCTAGTAGAGATGGGGTTTCACCATGTTGGTCAGGCTGGTCTCGAACTCCCGACCTTAGATGATCCGCCCACTCCAGCCTCCCAAAGTTCTGGGATTACAGGCGTGTGTCTTTTCTTTTCTTTTGTACATATGTCAGCTCAATTAGGTATGGAATTCCTGGTTCTTAAACCGATTTTCTTAGACTCTGAAGGCAACGCTCCACAATCCTTTGGGATTTAGGATTGTGAAAAACTTGACGCCAACTTGAGGATTTCTTTTGTAAGTCACTTGTCCTCGCCCTTCTCTGCTGGCATCCCTGTGTTGATGCTTGTAGGGTTTTGTTTTGAGTGCTGAAATGAAATATTTCATCAAAATATATCAGGCTTAAGTCTGCTTTAATTAATTTCACCTGACATTAAACGTGTCCTCTACACTTGTAGTCAAATGACTTTCTTCAGCTCTGCTAAGTTTTCTATTGCTTCTTCCTCTTTTTTTTTTTTTTTAATTTTTGCTGCTCTATCTGCCAAGTTCTTTGTCTCTAGACAGCTATCTTTTTCAACTTTTATTTTAAGTCCAAGGGTACATGTGCAGGATGTGCAGGTTTGTTACATAGGTAAATGTGTGCCATGGTGGTTTACTGCACAGATCATCCCATCACCTAGAAATTAAGCCCAGCATCCGTTAGCTATTATTCCTGATGCTCTCTGCCCCACACTCATAGGTACCCAGTGTGTGTTGTTCCTTCTCATGTGCCCATGTGTTCCCCTCAATCAGCTTCCACTCATACATGAAAGCATGTGGTTTTAGGTTATCTGTTCCTGGGTCCTTCTAGACTTCTTATAAAACTTATTTTAGATCTCCTGGATATTTCCTCTAAATTTTTACCTCTTTGGCAGCATTTTTTTACATTTTTTAGAAGTTCTGGGAGAAGTTATTTAGCTTATTTTTCTAATCCATTGATTCCAATTCTACAGAATCTCCTCTTGTATTCACAAATTCCATTACATTAGAAATTTCATGGTCATATTTTTCATCTCAAAGCAACTTTTTCTGCTCTCAGGTCCTACCTGTTTAATGACTTCTTGCTTTTACTTCATACACAAAATGTTCTCTTGAATCTTCTTGAAAGTACACATTGAATATTTTCTATAGTTTTTCCTAGCTTTTATTAATAAAACCATTCTTAGGAAATATTTTGTCTGCCTTCTCAGATTGACCCTCTTCTAACTATTGACTCTCTTTAGAATTTTCTCTTTGCTTCTTGCAAATAACACATGGATGGGATAGGAAATGAAGGAGTGACTGGGTAAATAGAATGTTGGAGGACATTCTAGGTTTGTCCATATTTGGAGATTTATGTGACTTCTTTTAAATAGATACAGTTTGGGACAAAATAAAAAATAAAGCAGGAATAAAGAGGAGGGAAGAGAAGGAGTAAAGAAACAGGGGAAGAAAGAAAGTAAAAAAGGAAGGAAGGAAGAAAAAAGAATGAAAGAAATTAAAAAGGAAAAGGAAGGAAGAGTTAACACTATTGTAGTTTTACATTGAAAAATTATAAGGTGATGACCTCTTAAGAATAGGATATAAATTAAGGCTGGGTGGGGGTGTGGACAGCAACATCAAGAAGTCTTATTCCTAAGCCAAAGAGATTAAATTCACTCTTTTATTGCTGGAATAATGTGCCTGTTCTCTGACTGTCACAGCCTTTCTCTTTTGAGACTAGTTGTAGCATTGCCCCTATTCTACTTGGCTTGCTGCATGATTCAATAGTAAACTGGGGAAAAATTATGCAGAGTAATCCCATCCTTGTCAGCTCCAGATTTGTAACTTCCCTCCAGTACCTCCTACTTTGTCCTAATGCTTTGCTGCTATCAACTTGGAGTCAGTGTGGGAATTGTGACTTGGTCAGCAGTTCTCTCAATTTTCTTGCTTGCAATATATTCTGCAGGAATTGCTTTACTTTTTCATAATAGTTTGGTTTCCCTCTACGATTTTCAGAGCTGGTACAATTTTTCCACAATTTTTGAATTCCTTTGGTCATTCCATTGGGGATTTTGGGGAGTCGGAAGTTAAATGCAAGTATTCAGAACAAAGTCGTGTTTTAAATGTTTGAGTAGATTATGATCAGGTATTACATGATAATTAACACTTTAACAAACCATTGGGAATATTTAAACATTCCTCAATTTTGTGGTTCCCAAACTTTGGTGACAGATGAGCTGCATCTGAAATACCTGGAAACTGCTTTATGAATGGTGACTCTCAAGAGTTCCAATTTAGAAAGTATGTTAAGGGTCCTTAAAATATGAGTTTTAAACCTCTTTCCAAGCTATTTTTATGATCAGCTAGGTTTGAGAGTGCTATGATGTGAAAGTGTCCCCCAGAAGTTCATGTGTAAAAACGTTAACTGCCATCCTAACAGTATTAAGAGGTGGGGTCTTTAAGAGGCGATTAGGTCAGTGAGTACTCTGCCGTCATGAATAGATTAATGTTGTTGCCTCAGGAGTGAGCTCTTGATAATAGAATCAATTTTGCTCTGTTTGTCTCTGTCTTGCAGATTCACACCCTATGTGATGCCTTCTGCCATGGGATGTCCCTCACCAGATTCTAGTGCCATGCTCTTGGACTTCCCAGCCTCCAGAACCATAAGCCAAATAAACTTTAGTTCTTTATAAATTACCCAATCTGTGGTATTCTATTATAGCAGCAGAAAATGAAGTAGAACATTGAGTCACTTCCCTAATCTAGACTGGCCAACTCTTTGCAATTATGATCTTATTATTCAATTTTTGATTTTAGGAACACTTTCTCCTTTCTACTCCTAAGGATAATGTAATATATTTTAGTCTTTTGTTTATGAGAGCAAGTATACATTAATTTTTTTTCTTTTAGAGTTTTATCACAGTTGTTAACATAACTGGAGACCCCCTGAAGTGTGACAAGAAAAAAATTATTGCTCTAACTGTAGGGTGGTTGTAGCTACATCTGAAAGAGACACATTTTGAAAATGAGATCGTAATCCCCTACAAATTCTTTGCTGGAGTTCTTAGATCTGGAGAAGTAATTTCATCATGCATTGTGATTATTTGGGAAAGTCCTATTGTGCCTTTTTAAGATGATGGTGTGGAGCTGATGGGGGAAAATAATCAGGAACAGCTGGAGGCTTTGCAAGTGTTTTCATGAGCAGGATGTTCCATGCCAGGAAGGAATGCATTTTACTGGAATTTTTAAATAAAAGTGTTCTACTTCGTGAATATGTTTTTTATTAGTATTATTTAGAAATTTCAGTACTGGCTTTATTTTCTGTAATAACAAGGACAGATATACTTATTGCTAAAGATGTAGTTAACACAGTTTGGTTTTATTTGGGGAGTGGTTGGCTATTTAGATTAATCCGTAATTCAAATCCACTAATATCAGTGAGAAATGTTCATACTTAGAATGACATATGCAAATACATAAAAATAAAAGGCAATTTTAAACTTTGTTTTTAACCTAGGAACTCTGCCTCTGGTATCTAAACATCTGGTTTCCATTCTCTTAGTCAAAGCTAACAGCCAGAGCCCTTAAGAAGAGAGATTAGTTATAAAATCCTGATAAATCCCATTCAGTTTGAGTTCTGTACCAATAACAGAGCACCATTTGTTGTCCATCTGTCTTTGGGTAAAATGGGGGAGTTTCGGGGCTAACACCACAATGAAAAAAGTGATCGGAGTTTATCTTGCATTGTATTTTATTCTGACTGCAATCTGATGACACAGATATATACCACACTGTACTCTGAAATCACTAGAATAAAATTGTTTTAGGCCCTTACATAATACGGTGCTAACTAAACAATAACGCCCACATTTAAATGGTCTGTGGGTTACACAGACAAACTGCAGATTTTCTTTTAGGTTTACCACTCCCCTAGGAACTTTAAATCTCTTTGTATCTAATCTCTGATTTCTTCTACCGCTCATTCTGTTTATAAGTGCAACTTGGGACTCAAAACAGAAAAGCATTTGCAAGGTTTAAGGGTTTAGAACTCTACCTCTCAAGACAAAACAAATTAACAAGAAATCTCTTGTGTAGGTTACTGCATTATCATCAAGATGAGAATCTTAACAATTTATTTAATTGTAGAAGATGTGTATGAAAGATGGATAGTAAAAGAGCTATTTAGATATAAAACATAAGTCAATGATAGGTATACAAAAGGCATATAGAACAACAGCGAGAATATGTGTTAGGTCCTGCCTGTGTTTCAAAGTCACTGAATTCTCTTAGGCACAAATTATGCATGCACACAAAGCTACGCATGCACACATGTACACACACACACACACACACACACAATGACATTTGCCATTGTATTAGTTGTATTAGTTTTCTATGCTGGATAGAAAATAACCACTAACATAGTGGCTTGCAATAATATTAATTTATTATCAGAAATCTGGCATGCTTTCGTTGGGTTCTCTGCTCAGTGACTCATGGTTGCAATCAAGGTGTCTGCTGGCTGCATTTTCATCTGGGGGCTCAGCTAGGGAAATCTGTTTCCCGGCTCTCTCAGGTTATTGGCAGAATTCATTTTCTTGAACTTGTATGACTGAGATCCTCATTTTCTTACTAGTTGTTGGCTGAGGATAAACAAAATGTGATATATCCATATAATGGAATATTATTTGGCCATAGAAGGGAATGAAATTCTGATACATACTACAACAGAGAAGAGCTTCAAAGACTTTATGCTTTTCATATTTTCATAAGTGAAAGAAGCCAGACACAAAAGACCACATATTATGATTCCATTTATAAGAAATATCCAGAATAGGCAAATCTATATGCACAGAAAGTGGATCTATGTTTACTTTGGATTGCGGGGATAAAGAGGTAGGAAAATGATGGCTAAACAGGTTTTCTTTTACGGTGATGAAAATGTTTTAAAATTAGCTACAGTAATGGTGTACACAATTGTGAATATACTATGAATCCTTGCATTGCACACTTTAAATGACTGAGTTGTATTGTGTAAGAACTATATCTCAGTAAAGCTCTTAATAAGGGAGTTATAACCGCTGAAAGGAAATCATGTTGGGTAAACAGAGGTCAAGCACAAACTTCAGGCCCCTTTCTCAAAACCCAAGTAAGAAAAGGAACCTCTGTTACAGCAGAGTAACTTTCCCCTGGCAAAACCTTTTCAATTCACTGAGAATATACATTTTTGTCTACTTTTTCATCCAAGAAGTTCCAGTGAGGACGTTGTTTCTTAATCATATTGAGAAAGCTCTCGGGAAGGTGTAAGAGTGGGCTCTGGTTCTGAATTCCAGGAAGAACAACATCTTGTCTTTGCTTTTGAGATTGCTTTGCTAGTTTACTTATGGAAAGTACCTTCATGTGGAGGGTTGGGAAGTGGGTGACACTTGGGAATCGTTAAGCAGCTTCACAGAAGCAGGATTGCTTCTTCATTGTAGCTACAAAGTCAAAGATCCAGGTTTCCTAAGAGAGAAATAAGAGGATAAAGTTGTTCTGGAGTTTGGTGGAGCTAAACTGGACTAAGCTTTGAGGGAGAAGGGAAGAGATAAGAGGCCAATAGTAATGGACACTTACAAAGGCAGGCACTTTGAATATGCTCTCACTTTAAGAAGGGTTTTCAATATTAAATAATTGCCACACCTATTTTGTGAATTAGATTATATCATGTCCATTTTGTAGATGAGAATACTGGGGTCTGGAAAGATGGTCACAGTTAGTCATGGAACTGTAAGTGAATGATGGATCTGTATGATCCCTTGAGGCTTCATTCTCTGCCCTCTTCTCTTTTTACTCCATACCACTGGTTCTCAACTGGGGTCACTTTTGCACCCACTATCCCCCAGGGGACTTTGGGTAATATCTGTAGACATTTTTGGTTGTGACAACTGCATGTGGGAATGCTACTGGCATCTAGTTGGTGGAGGCTATGGATATACCTAAACATTTTACAATACGCAAAGCAGAATTGGCTGGCCCCAAACCTCAGTAGTGCAGAAGTTGATAACCCCAGCTTCAAACACAGCTTTGTAGCTCATCAGCTCATGTGTGTTCAGCAAGAATTCATAGTTGATTCTGACTTCTACATATATTTCCCCAGTTCAGATGTCTGTCAAGAGCTTTGGATTTATGTATGCAACTGCCTCCTCTCCCCATTTATTCCAAACTCAAAGTATTCAGTCATCGTATATTGAGTCAGTATTTACATGTGCAATTGTGACATAAATATCGCAATTTTGGTGTACAGTTGATTTTTTTAAATCAAGGTATGAATAAGGTCCACACATTGTGATTGATAGGCATGTCTCTGATTACTCTTCTAATCTATAGTCTTTCTCCATTTCTTTTTTATTTTTGTAATTTGTTTGTTAAGAAAAATAGGTCATTTGTCTTGTTGATTTTCTGACTGTAACCTGTATCATTCTAAATTTCCTGCACATTAGTAATTGGTCTGAAGGTTTGATTAGATGTTTAATTAGATTCAGGTTTAACTTTTTCTTTTAGCAAAATTAATTCATAGGTAATATTATGTTCTCCTATTCAGAGGCACATAATGTCTATTGGGTTTTCTTTCGTGGTTTTAGCAGCTCTTGCTGATCAATACCTACTCCATTACCTCATTTATAGTTGCAAAATGGTTATGTACTAATTAAATTATTCCTTCCTCATTTATTAGCTGAAGTATTTCTATAAAGGGAAACATCCCATCTAGTATTGTTTACCCCTTGGTACAGTTCATATAGAAAAAGCAAGATAAATGCTTGAATCTTTCCCTTTATTAACAGTTTTAAAACAATTTATTGGTATCCTTTGGTGGTAGCTAATTTGTGTTATCAAAGTATCATTATAGACTGAAGCTTATGTGATGCACTTCAATCTATTGTAGTTATCATTATTGACACTCAAATTGCCCGTCTTTAATGAGAGCCCTTGGAAGTTGACTCTTTAGTCCCCTCAGATCTGGGAGTGAGGAGGTTAGGAGTAGAGGCCGACCTGTTCAGCTGCTCTAAATAGAGTTTCTCAGTGTTCTGCACTGCTGTTTGCCCTGTATCTCTTCCGCATAAGGTTGGGGCACCCTTGGTTCTCTCTTACCTCTTTTTCTCTCTTGTTCATAGATTGGCCTGTGGCTTCTTTGTCTATCTGATACGGTTTAATTTCTATTTTTATGCAAATCTTCCATTTCTGAATTCCTTATTGTTTCCCATGGCTGTTATTTATTTGGCCTTTTAGATAATGCTCTTTGTCCTTGGGGGAAAAGAGGTATTTGGTAAGAGTCAGGAATTGATGGAGTCTGCTGTCTTGATCGAATCTGAGAGATCTTTCAAAAATGTGAATCAAACAATGCTGCTTCCATGACTGAAACTCTAATGGCCCACACCTGCTACAGACCAAGTCCAAACTCTTTAAGGAATTCTGTTATCCTCTAAACCCTGCTTAACCTTGCTTCTTGCCTGACACCTTCTGCCCCCATAATTTCAGCTATGTGAAATCTCTTGCAGTTCTCCAAACATGGCACACTGTTTCTCCAGCTTATTGTTTTCTGCCGACTACGTTCTTTCTGCCTGGTCACCTGGAGTACACTTCCTTCTTTCTCACCTTTGTCTCAACTTCCCTTGCTCCTTTAGGTCTCAGTTTAGATGGTATTTCTTTCATTAGATCTTGTTTGAACAGGGTGCACACATCTCCTACTTTTCCTGGGAAAGTTCTAGATTATGCCTGCTTAAAAATAATTAGTGCCTTTAAATTCTTTTTAATACACCTTTTCACTCTTACAAGTGTCCCTATTTGAATAATACATTACATAATCACTCGATCTCTGAATTTACATTTCCAGAACTATGTTATATTTCTTTTGTATGGATTTCCATGACATTTTATAATTGCATCTAGCATATTTCAGGTGCAATTATACTTTCCTATTTACTTGCCTTTGTCATGGAAATAGTTGTGTCAGGCTCAAACTCATATGTTGAAGCCCTAACCCTCAGATGTGACTATATTGGAGATAGGTTCCTTAAAGAGGTAATAAAGATTAAATGAGGTCATAAAGGTGTCATCCTGAACCCCTATTTACTCCAATAGGGATGGCACTGTGTCTGAGAGGCTGAAGAAGAGACTTGGAGACAATGAATAAGACACAGCGTTCTTTGGGGGAACTTGCTTACAGGGACAGTCCAGTGGCAGCGAGCGGAACAGGAGAAGTGCTACCATTTGTAAAAAGCATGCAGTTTATATAGTATTTTCACACAGTACCATCCATCTAGCAATCACTATTTAACCCAAAACAAAGGACCTCAATCCGCTGGACAGCCTGTGTTCTAAGGGAAAGGCCAGGGATTCAGAACTCTAAACAGACATTCTTCTTAGACCACAGGGTCATTCTCAGCGTATGCTTAAGTTATTGCCGACATGTGTATCTGCTGTAGAAAATGTGAGTCCCTAATCCAATAGGACTACTGTCCTTATAAAAAGAGGAAAAGACACCAGGAACCCACGCACACAGAGAAAAGGCTGTGTGAGGGCACAGAAAGAATACAAGCACCTGCAAGCCAAAGAAAGAGGTCCCAGGAGAAGCTAAACACGTTGATACCTCGAGCTTGGACTTTTGGCCTCCAGAGCTGTGAGAAAATAAATTTCTGTTGTTTAAGCCATGCAGTTTGTGGTATTTTATTATGGCAGCCCTAACAAACTAACACAGACTTCTTCACTAGATTGGCTTAATTTTTATATCTGTACGATCAGAATATAAAATTAATTTTATTTTATATCCATATGATCAGTGCTAGGTACATGGTGGGCATTGTATGAGTCAAGGTTCAGTCTGACAAAACAGAGCCCTTAAGAATGAAATACATTTGATCTGTGTACCTAGTTACTGTCACCTAGCTCCTAAAACCATTGGAATTTCCTGGGTAATTAGAGTGTCTTTTGTTATTCATGGACCCTCTTTGATCACACCTGTATTTATCCTAATATCTCAATTTAGGATAGGGCCCCTGGATAGCCTCGAGATGCTGCCAGTTATCAGAAAGACCAAGGGATTAAAGAATTAAAGGGTTGGAACTGTCAACCCCACCCATTGACCTGATGGAAGGTGCTGGAGATTATAGTCTATAAAAACTCTTGAACGACGAGATTTAATGAGCTTCCTGGTTATTGAACATGTGGAGGTGCTGAGAGGGTGGCAAACCCAGAGAAAAATGAAAACTGTGACATCCCCTACCCCAGACTTGTATCCATCTCTTAAATCTAGCTGTTCATCCATATCCTGTATATCCTTTAAAACAAACCAGTAAATGTAAGTAAAGTCTTTCACTCAATTCTGTGAGCTGTCTTAGCAAATTATGGAACACAAGGAGGCAGACTGCGGGAATCCCAGTTGGTATAGCCATTGATCAGGATTACAGGTCACAACCTGGGGCTTGCAATTGGCATCTTAAGGTAGGGGGGCAGTTTTGTGGGATTGAGCTTTTAATCTGTGGGATCTGACTTTTAATCTGTGGGATCTGACTCTTAACCTGTGGGATCACATGGTGTCAGAATTGATTTGAGTTATAGGACACCCAAATGGTGTCTGCTAAAGAATTGCTTGGTGTGTTGAGGGGAAAAAAATCCATGCATTTGGTCACAGAGGCATTCTGTGTTAAGAGTGAGAGTAGAGAGAAAAATGTGGTTTTGGTTTTGGTTTGCCTTTTATAAGAAAAAATTCCAACTGGCCTTATGTAATTTTGGAAGTTGCTTAAATGATCGGTCTAACAGAGTCTATTGTCTTTGCACCTGATTCTGAAGTCTGAATCAGGAGGGCAGCCACCTGTGAAGAAAAGATGAAGGCAAAGTAGTGAAGAGCAAGGAGAAATTGGAACCCATGAGAATGAGCTGGAACTCCAATGGGTGAATTAGAACTATGTCAGTCTTTCCAAACCTCCATTTCAATGCTGAAGGGGTGACTTTCAATCGAAGTTTGAGCCCTTCGTCGTGGAACTAAATATTCACCTGATCAGGGAGTTGAAGAAGCTTGTCAGAGAGTTGAGGGGGTGTCCGATAGGAGCAGAAAAACTAGGAGTGGGATCTGCCCTATGCTATTATTGGGGCTTGGAAAATAAAACTGCAAAGATTGGCACTTTGACATGCTGAGAGGCCTTAGAAGCTGCCTCAGAATCAAGGTCCCTCTAATATTGTCTTCTTCCGCCAACCCCGCTTCCTGCCCAAGCACAAGAAGGGATTCTCTGGAATTTTCTTATTTCACCATGAAATCTTATTTCCAAAATGAACAAGATTGCCTTCTTCCTCTCCCTGAAGTCCCCCTGTCTCTCTCAGAAAAGAAGACTGAGGAATGCAACTAGGATGGATTTTTCACAAGAGAATGCCTGCTTTTCTGGCTCATTCAAATTCCAAAGAGAATCATTTACAAGTTAATTTCTGTCCATTTCTTCTCCTTAAGAATCATTAGCTGCCTCTGAAAAGCATTGTCCACATTCCCCATCTTCCCTCACCCCTATGAAAAAGGATATAAACTTCTGTACCTCATTGGGTTATTGGGTAATCATTCTCCTGAGAATCACCTGTGCTATGCATGTTAAAATAAAATTGTGCAAGCCTTCTCTGCTATTGATTTGCCTTTTGTCAGTTGATTTTCAGTGAAACTTCAAAGTGCAAAGAGGTCATTTCCGTTTGGCTCCTACATCTTCAAGGCAAGCACGCAGATGGGCGCAATGTACATGAGTTGCAGTGGTGCCTAGTGGACCTGTGCAGATCTTTCAACTATTTATTTTATTTTTTAAGGCTGCTGTTTCACTTCTACTTCTCAGTTTTTGCAAATGTCATTTGTGGCCCATACTAACTTGGAACTATGCAGTGAAGGGAAGTCTGAAAACTGTGGTTACACCTTAGCTAAGTTGACATGATATAAATCCACCACAGGTACTCAATATTATTTGTTAAATAAGTAAATGACGCTGATATCAGTGACCTTATCATAGTATCATGATCCTTCTCCTAGAATGGAAAGAGCCCTTCAGACCCATTTAACCTCTAGTTTCTTCTCAAGGAGCTTTACGTGTCAGTTTGGTCCTGCAGATTTTGAGGGTGTTAAAATTTTATTGTGAGTGTGAACGGAAAATACGGGACCCCCAAATCACAAAGCCAAACAGAAAAGTCAAGCTGGGAACTGCATCAGGCAAAACTACCTCCCATTTTATTCCTAAATAAGATAACTACAAAAATACAAAGTATATATCTCCCTCACAATTTGCCCACTAGGAAATTCCTTGTGGACTTCAAGGCCTTTACCCTACAACGGTTCTGTTGAATTTTACTCTGACAGTGAAATAGACAGCTTATCTTCACAGGTGCAGGACAAAGGACAGAACTCTTTTTTTTTTTTTTTTTGTTTTATTTATTTATTTTTCTTTTCTTTTCTTTTTTCTTTTTTTTTTTTATTATACTTTAGGTTTTAGGGTACATGTGCACAATGTGCAGGTTTGTTACATATGTATCCATGTGCCATGTTGATTTCCTGCACCCATTAACTCGTCATTTAGCATTAGGTACATCTCCTAATGCTGTCCCTCCCCACTCCCCCCACCCCACAACAGTCCCCAGAGTGTGATGTTCCCCTTCCTGTGTCCATGAGTTCTCATTGTTCAATTCCCACCTATGAGTGAGAACATGCGGTGTTTGGTTTTTTGTCCTTGCGATAGTTTACTGAGAATGATGTTTTCCAATTTCATCCATGTCCCTACAAAGGACACGAACTCATCATTTTTTATGGCTGCATAGTATTCCATGGTGTATATGTGCCACATTTTCTTAATCCAGTCTATCGTTGTTGGACATTTGGGTTGGTTCCAAGTCTTTGCTATTGTGAATAGTGCCACAATAAACATACGTGTGCATGTGTCTTTATAGCAGCATGATTTATAGCAAAGGACAGAACGCTAAGTCATCCCTCTGATCACTTGAGACAAACACATATCTGATTGTTTCCTCTGATGTAAAAATGCTGATTCAGTGAGCTCGATGACAGCATAAGTGTCTATTCCTCCACACCACCGACATGGTAATTGTGTATTCAGTGAAAGGCTGATCAAAGATTCAAAAGAATGCAACCATTTGTCTACCCACACCTTTTGAAAATTTCTTTCTCTTTCCCAAATACCCACTCTTTCACCTTTAAATATTGAAGCCCTCAAAACCATCTTCGGAGAAAGGCAAAGACCTGCCTCTCAGGTGTGCATTCTTAACCTTGGCAAAATAAGCTTTCTAAATTGATTGAGAGCTGTCTGAGATACTTTTTGGTTTCCATAAGGTTGGCATGTTATAACTAAAACAATAGACATGAATCAGATATATTAGACATTATGCTATAAAAAGAAGCCCGAATCGTGAGAATTGGCTATAACTTTGCTTTATAATTAACCAAATTACAGAGGATTGGTAAAGGAGATTACCAAGTAGTGATCATTGTTGCTTCAAATTTACCCTCAAACTAATGTAATTACAGATGTAGGTGAGGTAAAACTCGTTTTCTCTATCCATTTTAGATTCTTCAGCTGGGGCTTTATAAATCAGACTGTCCAAAAACAGATTTACAAGAGAAAAACAAACAATAGTTTATTAGTGAAGTGGCATCCTTGTCTGGGGTAAATAACCGGGGTTCATCATCTTGCACCAAGAAGATTAAGAACATGGACACATGTGGGTGGGTTAAGGAGCAAAAAGTTTAATAGGCAGAAGAAAGAAGAGAGGACAGCAGCTATCTGAAGTGAGGTGTCTGAAAGGGAAAAGCCAGCCTGCAGCAGACCACAGCAGATTTTACAGGCAGGCATGAGGAGGCAGTGTCTGATTTACATAGGGCCCACAGATTGGTTCTACCAGTTGTGACGTTTACATAGTGAGGGGTGGGGCCAGGGAAGGCTGGTTGCACCACCCTAATCTTATTATGCAAATGAACTTTCCACTTGGCCAGCACCATCTTGTTTGCTTCTTACCGTACATGTGGCTGGCAAAGAGAAGGGAAGATGGAGCCGCCATTTTGATTATGCCTAGTCATAGGTAGCCTTTTCCTACTGGCACAACTGCTAGCCTTTACCCATGCAAGCTTCCAGCTTGCTTGTGTATGTCTGCAGCTTGATTTTACAGGCTGCTCATTGTTAGAAAAAATTATTTGGGGTCTGCTTTTTATTAAAAGGAGACCTCACTATCTGCCTAAATAATTTCTTTTTAACTCCTATATCATTAACACATGTGTTGTGCTTACACATGCGAGTACCCAGAGATGAGTGACCTACGGGGGTGGTTAGAATTTAGGATTATATACCATCTTAGACTAAAGAAAAAGGGTTTCGTGTTGTGAGTGGAAGGAGGCAAGTTATGGGAAGGTGACAAGAGAAAAGAATGGCAAACAAGGGTTGTTTATTAAGATTTGTTTGCAGATTTAAATTGATGCTTTCTCCATTGATAAGAGTTAAGAGTTGTTAAGAGTCCTCCTCTTCCTGGTATGAGGGAGACACCTCTATAAATGGAGATTTCCCTAATAAAAGGAAAATCTGTGCTTTACTTTTAGAGCTTTTCCTGCTGGTGGTTTTTAATGGCTTTTAGCTCAAAATAATACATAATCCAAAGAGGCATATTTTAGGGTGGCATACGCTGGTATCCCTCAGAGATTACCTGGCTTGTGAATTAGCCAATTTCGTTTCTTCATTGACTATTTACCTCTTCCATTTACTGATTGCCGTTTTATGCATTCATGTAGAATGAATGTAGAATTCACGTAGAATGAATGTACATGAATGAATTCATGTAGCGGTTCTGAAACATATAATATACTGTGACATTAAGAGATTTTGTTCTGTAGATTTTCCAGGGACCAACAGTTTGAAGTAGAACAAGAAACACCATTGCTGTTGATTGCTTATATTGAAGGACAATATATGTTTCATCACATCAGCTCACAAAAATGATTTATTGCCATAGTATCTAAACAACGCCGTGTAACCAATAACTGTAGTTTTTAGATAAACGATAATTAGCATGAACAGTGTTCAGTCCCGTTCTCTCTGGGACACTTGAAGCAGCTCAGCTGTTATACAAAAGCACCCTCAACATGGGAAATTTTTCTTTTTCTATTTTCCAGGGTTGCTTAAGAAACTAGACCCATTCTTAAGATCTTCCACTTGGTCATTGTTGGAGGGGACAGAAAGTGCATCCTTAGGCTTAACCAACCAACCCTTCAAAGGTGGAATATCAAGCATGTTAGCTACTTTGGCTAAATGTCTGCAGTAGGATTCTTAGTTAAAATGTTACTGACATATAGGCAGACTTTATTTAGCCAATTAAATCTCAGGCATCATTTTAAAAAATATAAATAATTGCAGGTTGCTAGTGTTCTTCTTTTAATTGATTTTGACTATGCAGAATGATTTTTTAAATCTTTACAGCTGCTTCATTAGAATTGAAGAGACAGAAAGTGGCCCATCCCGTCACCCTCCTCTCTCATTGTAATGAAGTAAAATTCACAAAACCAGAAATGCAAATGGATTTTCTTGAGTCTTTCCTTCTGATACACTGATTAGCATGATAACCAACTCTTTTTCGTCAACTACTTCCATATAGAATCATGCATGGAAACTGTACATGGACTTGGCAGTTATGTGAAGGGAATTTGCATCCTCTAAAAGCAATGCAGATAGCAGAAAAATGAACTGAAATAACAGGAATGAGAAAATGGGAATAAATCATAAATGATAATCAGAAAGATCCTGATGAACCAGTGGCAAGGATCTTACAAGTCTCTAAAGGTTCATAAAATTGCTTGATTGCTGCCAGCATAGCAAAGAAAGGTACTGTATGAGCGTCATCAAGTCATGCTTCTTTGTGTCTCCTATTATTGCAGCTCATCTCTTTCTCCTCCCAGCTCATCAACTCTTATAGCTCTTTGGAAATTAAAAGGGCTCTCTCTCCATGTTCTCATTTGGTTACTGAAAAACAGAGACTCACTCAAACCACTAGAGGGATCTCTCTTCTTTGAAATGAGAGAGAGAGAGAGGAAAAAAAAGTAAGTTGCATAATAAGCTATAAAGTTGGAATGACACAGGAAATCATCGAGCAGGACAGAAAATGAACTGTTGCAATTTTCACAGACATTTCAGGGTCTGTGGAGGGGACTTTCCCGCTGTGGATTCTGGCCTTGCCAAGGTCTTGAGACAGATCTGTCTGGCAAATAGGGATCCTGTCGCACCAACACGCTTTGGACGACTCTAGTGGCCTTCAGTGGTAGCTGGGATTACAGATGCCCACCACCACATTGGCTAATTTTTGTATTTTTAGTAGAGAAAGGGTTTCACCGTATAGGCCAGGCTGGTCTTGAACTCCAGACCTCAAGTGATCTGCTTGCCTCGGCCTCCCAAAGTGCTGGGGTTACAGGCGTGAGCCACCACACCTGGCCTTTGACTTCTATATGATAAAAATTTAAAGCTACAGAAAGAATTGCCACCTCAGAAAACTTTCCTCACTAGTCTTCCAGAATGCCTTACCATTCTGTGGCTAAAGACACTGCAAACATTTCCCTGATTTATTTGCCAGCTGGCCTCCTGTTGGGTTCTGCCAAGAGGCACTAGAGTGACTGGAACACAGGAAGAAAGGAGGAAGGACCTCCTTTCTGCTGTTTGTTATTCTTGCTCTCACCTGTGTGGTGACAGTTTTCTCCAGCAATAACATTTCATCCCTGTAGAAACAGTTGTCTTAACAGTGCCAGTTGGTTTCAATATCCAACTGCCTTCAAATTCCCAAACCAGTTTGTTGCTCTCCTTCATAAGAACTAACCACCGTCAAGCGTTGCCTACTCTTTAGAAGTCTGAGTCCCGCCAGTTGTGGTGGCTTATGCCTGAAATCCCAGTGAGGCGGAAGCAGGAAGATAGCATGAGGCTGGGAGCTGGAGATCAACCTGACAATATAGTGAGACACTGTCTACAAAATAATGATAATAATAATTAGCCAGGTGTGGTGGTGCCTGCCTGTAGTCCTAGCTACTCAGGAGGCTGAGACAGGAGGGTCTTTTGAGCCCAGGAGTTCAAGGCTGCAATGAGCTATGTTCATGCCAATGCCACCCAGCCTGGGTGACAGAGCAAGACCCTGTTTAAAAAAAAAATCCAAGTCACAGTTATGTAAGTCCCCTTTTGTGAGATCCTAAGCTTTAGTAGTCTAACCTCTTCCTTTTTATTCTTCCAGCTCTATGAGAAATAGCTGCTTGTTATCTCTTGCTAACCTTTAGTGTTTTCTGTTGCCCTTTCATCCCTCAAACATCTGTATAACCAGCGCCTATATTAAATCCTCCTTGTTGGAGTCCCTAGTGTGGTTTCTGTTTTTTTCTGACTGCACCTGACTGATAAACTGTGAGAAGACTATAGCAATTAAAGATCTATGTAAATAGAGTGGGGGTTCCCCAGTAATTCAGGTGGAAAGATCAGGGAAGAATTTATGAAAAAATAGGATTTGCAAAAGATATTGAATATAGGTAGGATTTAGAGGTGTAAAGATGGGGTGGAAAAAGACTTTCAAAGAAGGAAAACATTATAAAAATATTTAATAACAGGAAACATAAAATATTATAAATCAGCTGGAAATCATAATATGTAAAAGTTAATATTTAATAATAAATTACCAAAGGTAAAATTGAATCAGATCTTAGTGCAGGAGTAGGGGGAGGGATCTTTAACACCACTCAGAATTGCTGAACTATTTAAGGCTTTTGAGCAGGAAGGTTGCAATATTAGGAAGTCAGAGAAGGAAAGGAATAAAACATATTATATATTTTGAAGATATGTAGTCGGTATCAGTATGTTCTGTGTTATGCTGGCAATAATAAGAATGTCATATTCTTCTATTTTTCTAAACCAAATGTACTCTGTGTCTGAGTTCCCAATTATCTGACCGGCAGGACATCCAGTATCAGTCATTACTTGAACTCATTTCTTACCTTCATGTAAGAAGGTAGGTGAAACTTTATTCCGTATTAACGTACTGTGAATTAATCAGTTTAATTCACACTATTCCGTGAGAACAGGGGAGGTCCCTGGTTCTTAGTTCAAGATGGCCAACATTGCTTTCTTGTTCCTTTTGTTTCTGGGTGGCTCGGTTGACAACTGCAAAACTGTTCTGGTTGGGTTCCAGAGATGCCTTGTCATATGGTCCTCTTCGATACAAGAAATTTGCACATGTTTACCTATGTAATAAACCTACACATCTTTCACATGTACCCTGAAATTTACTTAAAAAAAAAGTTGAAAAAAATTTGTAGCTGCTCTCAAGGTCAGGGTGTTTACATTTTAGCCTCTTTGGGTCTCTACATTTGTCCCTCATCAGAGGTTCTGCCACCTTCTAAGTTCTGGTTGGGAGTAAAATATAGGTTTTGCATGTTCCTTGTGGTAGGTAGAATAATGGTTTCTCAAACATGTTACATCCTGATTCCCAGAACTTGTGAATGTTATATGATATAAAAAAGGGGAATTAAGATTGCAGATCAATTAATCAATTGATTTAAAAGGAGATTATCCTGAATTATTTGGGTGGGCTCAATGTAATCATAAGAGTTCTTAAAAGTGGAAGAGGGAGGCAGAGAAAAAAGTTGGAGTGATGTCATCTCAGAAGCACTGGACCTGCTGCTGGCTTTGGAGATGGAGGTAGAGGACCATGAACCAGGACATGCGAAGCTGGTGAATTCAAGGAAACATACGTTCTCCTCAAGCCTCCAGAAGAAACATAATCTTGCTATCATACTGATTTCAACCCAGGGAGAACACTGTTGCCCTTCTAACCTATAGAACTGGAAGGTAATAGCTTTGTGTTGTTTTGAGCCACAAAATTTGTGTCAATTTGTTACAGCACATATAAGAAACTATTGGAACAGTTACGACAGAGATCATATGGTTGACAAGTTCTTAAACATTTGTTAGCTGGCCCTTTTCAGAAAAAGTGTACTGTCTTCTGTCTTGGGAACAAAATTATCGCTAATCTTAGGATGAGTATGTGAATAGGTAGGGGGATGCAGATTTTTTTTTTTAATTGTTATTCTACTGTGGCAATAAGCATGACAGACAATATCTATGTCATGAGACATAGAATAACTCATGGTTGCTGAGGTAAGCTACATTGTGGCCCCAAACATATCAGGTCCTAATGTCTAGAACATGTAAATGTTGTAAATGTTACCTTACTTGGAAAAAGGGTCTTTACAGATGTGATTAAGGATCTTGAGATGAGAAGGTATACCTGGATTAGCTGGGTGGGCCCTAAATGTCATCTTGAATGTCCTCGTAGGAAGATCTAAGAGGTGGAGGGAGATCTGCTATATACATAGAGAAGGCAATGTGAAGACAGAGGCAGAGATTGGAATGATAGGGCTGGCAAGTCAAGGAATGCAAGGAAGGCTAGCAGCTGCCAGAAGCCAGAAGAGGCAAGGGATGGATTCTCTCCAAGAGCCTCAGGAGGAAGCACAGTCACTGTCACTTTGATTTTGGACTTCTGGCCTCTAGAACTGTGAGTACGGAAACTTCTGTTGTTTTAAACCACCAAGGTGGCTATGATAATTCCCCATAATTTGTGGCTATTTGTGATTATTTGTTACGGTAGCAACAGGAAACTAATATAGGTTGGGAGACCATTTGGGAAGATAATAACCTTTTCATTGGCCTATATGATTGAAGTCAATAGAAATTCTGTCTGCTTATGAATTTCAGACTCATTACTTCACATGATATCTGTCTTTGGTGGAAGAAATGCAGGGAAATGCAAAAGAACATGCTTTGGGGACTTATGGACTTCGTGGGTATTCAAATCATTTACAGTGTGTAAATGATTTCACAGTAATGCAAAGTTCTCAGAGTAAATCACTTTGATTCTCACTTCTGTCTGGCACAAAGAAATAATCAGCACTTCAGAATGAGCCCTTGGCTGTTGTATCTTTGCCTCAGTAACTGCTTACAGAGCACATGTGATGCCAGCTTACTTCTCTTCTCTTTTTATTATCAACTTTTCAAAATCAATATTTATGTACATATACAGATTATACTATACTATTTTACAATACATTATGTCATATGTGTGTGTATATAGATTTATGATGGTTGTCCCACTTCATTACCATATTTAATGTATTAAATATGCTAAATATTTAAATATTCTGGCATGCATCAGTGAAAACTACGACTGGCTTTCTTATAGATTGGCATATATTCTTTGAACTCTTAATATCTATAGTATAATTTTCTAGTTTTAATATGTACTATTCTCTCCTGAGGAAGCTGTGTATCTTGGTAAAGGCATCAATCATAAAATTGCCTATTAGGAGTTTGGCTGTTTAATATCAATATTCCCAAAATTAATCCGATGATTCATTTTATTGTATCAAATTACAGGCAAATTCTACAACTCATATGCAAGTGTTAATAATCCCTTTTTGGGGGCAGCATTACAGATCTCTTGCCACATATCAAATTCTCCCTGCCTCCCCTCTTTGTGTAGCCACAGATATGATAGCTAATTCTGCATAGGCTTGACTTCTCATCCTATGGGTACCCTAGCAGGACAAGGACTCGGGTATACCAGATGTGCCACTCACTTCATGCCCTGGGGTCTCTCTGAGGCTGAGAGTGTTTGTTGCTGAGGTTCATTTCATCACACTTCTCCGAAAGCCCTTCCATGTGAGCAGCCTCATGTGATGGCCAACTCAACAATGCATCTTTGTGAAGACCCTCTCTTATTTCCTGTTTACCACCCTCCTTCCATCACACTTCTGAATAGTCCAATCAGGCAGCAGCTTTTCTCTTAGCCTTTGCTTTTTGGGAAACTCAGACTAAGGAGCTAGGATACCATGGTCAAGAGAAAACACCAGCAAAGATTAATTTTTAAAACCTTTCATTGTAGGTATTTATAAATAAGCACAAAAGTATAGAGAGGAGTAAAAGCGACCCTCATGAACCCTTCACCCCATATACCCTTTCCCCAGTGTTATCTTTGAAAGACATTCCTAGACAAGGTTATTATAGAGGGGAGATTGAAAAATAAATACATATATAATTCTGCTAGTTGTAACTCAATTCCCCATGATAAAGATTTTATCATTTTAGATTCTTCTTACCAATAAAGTCTAAGAGAGCCTATTTCCCTGTAGTCACCTTGATAGAGTATGTTGTCAAACTTTTGGATTTCTGCCAATCTCATCAGTGTACTTTTAATTGCATTCTTTATTATACTAGAGATTGAGCATATTGTTATGTTTATTTGTGAGTTCTTTCCTTGTATCTTTTGTCCATTTTTCTATAGGGCTATTAGCCTTTCTCTTCTTGTTTTCCAGAAGGTCTTCTACATAAGATGTATTAACACTTTATTTGTGATATAATTTGAAAATACATTTATCCAGTTTTTGTCATTTAACTTTTACTTTTATTTGATGTTTTCTTGAATTTTTTTGAACATGTGTTTACAATGAGGGCCTTACAAAGTAATCACTGGAGAAGAGATTTGCATGAGAGATTATGCTAAATAAATATTGAGTGAATTAGTTCTTATTCTAAGAACATTTTGACTTCATGAAAGGATTTATAGAAAAGGTGGTGGATATGATCAGAACTGTTTTTTGGAAAGGTCAATCTGACTTTTGTATGGAAAACAGATTGTAAGGGTGCCTCAGTGGGAAGAAATCCAAACACGAGGTAGGGTCTATGATTTGAGACAAGACAGTGAATATGATTAGGGTGGGTGACAGCGTGGGTATACCTGGTGCATTTCACAGTGGAGTACCTCATTTTTTAATACCTCCCCATGTGACAAATTATTTTCAGCAATCATCAAATGAAACAAACAGCTTATAACAATAATGGCTAAAAAAGAAATACAGACAAGGAAAGATGTTTTCATGGAACTTTGTGTATATAATCATGCCAATTTTTAAAAAATTAAAAAATAAATAACAAAGCACAAAATAGGAAAAAAAGTATTCATTCAATTATTTTTGTTGCTATTTAACATTTTGAACTTTAATATCAGGTTATAGAGCTATTATAATATCTTATGTAAATAGTGTTTTGACAATAAGTGCATTTTAATAAAACCAAAATGTCTGCAAAAAATACAATTTGGGAACAACGAAGTGATAACACTGATGAAATGTTTTGTTTTCTTGATTCTTTGGCTTTAAGATGCTTACTAATTTTTTTTTTAAATTTTAAAGATACTATTCATTATGAGTAAACTAAAATTTGTGGTTAAGAAACAAAAATATTACATCTCATAATTCACACTTTCACTTTTTTTGTCCTGCCGTGACTTGGATATGGCCTGTTTGCCCCCCACTGAGTCTCATATTGAAATTTGATCCTTAATGTTGGAGGTAGGGCCTGGTGCAGGGTGTTTGGGTCATGGGGGCAGATCCTGCATGAATGGCTTGGAGACATTTTCTTGTGTGTGAGTTCTTACTCTTAGTTCCTGCAAGAACTGATTGTTGAAAAGAGCCTGGCAGCTCCTCTTCTCTCTCTCGCTTCTCTCGCTGTGTGATCCCTGCAGGCCAGCTCTCCTTTGCCTTCGGCCAAAAGTAAAGCACCCTGAAGTCCCCACCAGAAGCAGATGCTGGTGCCTGCAGCATCTTGTGCAGCCTGAAGAACCATGAGCCAAATTAACCTCTTTTCTTAATAAATCACTTAGCCTCATGAATTCCTTTGTACAACACAAATGGACTAAGACGGCTTTAAGTGGTCAACATAGAATGACAGAATTGAAGTAATTGAAGTTCTGCTTCCTTGTCTTCACAATCACTGTGCTGTCATCATATATTCGGAATCTACTGTTTAAAAGAAATAATGAAAATTATATACAATATCCAAAATAAGCTCAAATGATTTCTGAACCATTAACATCTGTATTAAAATGAAAGCATGTGCTGAACCAATAGATATTAAACGCTGACTGTACAACTGGGAATCCTGTGAATTAATTTTCCTGTAAAAATACAATAGTTGTTCAAGGATACAATAGTTGTTAAAGGATAAGGGATAAAAATGTGCTAATTTAAAACTTATGTATACATTGTTAAAACTGAACAGGAACCAAGAATATTATCTAGAAATTAGATCCACAAAAGATTTGGAAAAGGAGGAGTATTTTTATCACTGACATTGTTTAGAATCACCAGCATATGGTAATAATAAAAAAAGATGCTTTAAAATGCTCTATAAATAATGTACATCTTCTAACTGCTTCCACCAGAGGAAGAGCTTGCCCACCATTTGATCTACTACTGGATGGCAGTGAATGTGGAGAAAAATGGATAAATTCACAGGGGAAGTTGTTCAGAAGTATAACAAGCCTACTTTCTGCTCTAAGAGAGCTTATGCTACAGGTGGAGAAGACATTTAACTCTGATTTTAATGGCCTTCTAATACTTTTCTGATACAGAGGATATCTAGTGAGAGTGAGCTGAGAGTGGACTTTGGCCAGAGACTGACAAAGATTCTCTCCTTGACCAAGTTCTTACCAGGCTTCTTTGATCCTTACTGTGGGCTAGGCCTCAACCTTGGCCTACAAAATCTTTTTATTCTATTTTAGTATACTTTAAGTTTAGGGTACATGTGCACAACTTGCAGGTTAGTTACATATGTATACATGTGACATGTTGGTGTGCTGCACCCATTAACTCGTCATTTAACATTAGGTATATCTCCTAATGCTGTCCCTCCCCCTCTCCCCACCCCACAACAGGCCCTGGTGTGTGATGTTCCCCTTCCTGTGTCCATGTGTTCTCATTGTTCAATTCCCACCTATGAGTGAGAACATGTGGTGTTTGGTTTTTTGTCCTTGCGATAGTTTGCTGAGAATGATGGTTTCCAGCTTCATCCATGTCCCTACAAAGGACATGAACTCATCATTTTTTATGGCTGCCTAGTATTCCATGGTGTATATGTGCCACATTTTCTTAATCCAATCTATTGTTGTTGGACATTTGGGTTGGTTCCAAGTCTTTGCTATTGTGAATAGTGCTGCAATAAACATACGTGTGCATGTGTCTTTATAGCAGCATGATTTATAATCCTTTGGGTATATACCCAGTAATGAGATGTCTGGGTCAAATGGTATTTCTAGTTCTAGATCCCTGAGGAATCGCCACACTGACTTCCACAATGGTTGAACTAGTTTAGACTCCCACCAACAGTGTAAAAGCATTCCTATTTCTCCACATCCTCTCCAGCAGCTGTTGTTTCCTGACTTTTTAATGATGGCCATTCTAACTGGTGTGAGATGGTATCTCATTGTGGTTTTGATTTGCATTTCTCTGATGGCCAGTGATGATGAGCATTTTTTCATGTGTCTTTTGGTTGCATAAATGTCTTCTTTTGAGAAGTGTCTGTTCATGTCCTTTGCCCACTTGTTGATGGGGTTGTTTTTTCTTGTAAATTTGTTGGAGTTCATTGTAGATTCTGGATATTAGTCCTTTGTCAGATGAGTAGATTGCAAAAATTTTCTCCCATTCTGTAGGTTGCTTGTTCACTCTGATGGTAGTTTCTTTTGCAAAGTCTTAAAACATTAACATAATTTCTAACTGCTTATGCTCTCATCCCTAGGATGATCCTAGCCCCTCTTAAAGTACTTGACTGAGAAAACTCAAGGCTGGCAAGTTAATTTACTCTTTGTTTCAGCCCACACTGAAAGATAGGGTCCCTTTTGCCCAGCCTCTATGATAAGATGGAAGCCTAAATTCAATAAGTGCCAATTAACAAACCCAGGTGGGTTTCACGTGGACCTATACTGCTTCCCATTTTTTGTAACTTTTCACCTTCTTGACTATACTGAGGCGCTGATCACCTACTCCCTGTTTCTTTTTTATTTTTATTTACTTAAAAAATTTTATCTTTAATTTTTGTGAGTACATAGTAGACATATATATATTTATGGGATATACAGGATATTTTGATACAGGCATATAATGTATAATCCTCACATCAGGATAAATGAGGGTATCCATCACCTCAAGCATTTATCCTTTGTATTACAAACAATACAATTATACTCTTTTAGTTATTTGAAAATGTACAGTTAAATTATTATTGACTATAGTCACCCTACTAATTAATGAATTAGCATTCATTAATGCTAATAATTATTAGATCTTCTTCATTCTATTTCTTTGTATCAATTAATCATCACCACTTGCCCCACCATCGTTCTACTCTCTATCTCCATGAATTCAACTGTTTTAATTTTTAGCCACCACAAATAAGGGAAAACATGGGAAGTTTGTCTTTCCATGGCTTATTTCACTTAACTTAATGACCTTCAGTTCTATGTTGTTGTAAATGACAGGATCTTCTTTTTATGGCTGAATAGTAACCCATTGTGTATATGCACCATATTTCCTTTATCCATTGATCTGTTGATGGACATTTAGGATGCCTCCAAATCTTGGCTATTGTGAATAGTGCTGCAATAAATATGGGAGTGCAAATATCTCTGCAATATACTGATTTTCTTTATTTCGGGTATATACCTAGTAGTGGGATTGCTGGTTTGTATAAAAGCCCTATTTTTAGATTTTGAGGAAGCTTCATACTGTTCTCCATAGTGGTTGTACTAATTTACATTCTCACCAACATGTACAAGGGTTCCCTTTTCTCTACATCCTCGCCAGTGTTTGTTACTGCCTGTCTTTTGGAGATAAGCCATTTGACCTGGAGTGAAATGATATCTCATTGTAATTTTGATTTGCATTTCTCTGATGATCAATGATGATAAGCAGCTTTTAGTATGCCTGTTTGCCATTTGTATGTCTTCTTTTGAAAATTATCTATTCAGATATTTTGCCTATTATTAAATGGATTATTAGATTTCTTTTCTTATAGAGTTATTAATCCTTTGTCAGATGGGTAGTTTGCAAATGTTTTCTCCCATTCTGTAGGTTGTCTTTTCACCTTGCTGATTGTGTTCTTTGCCATGCATAAGCTTTCTAACTTGATGTGATCATATTTGTCCATTTTTGCTTTGGTTGCCTGTGCTTGTGGAGTTTTACTCAAAAATAATTGCCCAAACCAATGTCCTGGAGATTTTCTTGTGGTAGTTTCATAGTTTTATGCCTTAGATTTAAGTCTTTAATCCATTTTAATTTGAATTTTGTATATGGAAAGAAGTGTCTAGTTTTGTTCTTCTGCATATGGATATCCAGTTTTCCAAGAACCATTTATTAAAGAGACCATCTTTTCCCCAGTGTATGTTTTCAGCACCTTTGTCAAAAATGATGTCATTGTAGATGTATGAATTTGTTTCTGGGTTCTCTATTCTGTTCCATTGGTCTATGTGTCTGTTTTTATGCCAGTAGCATCCCGTTTTGATTACCGTAGCTCTGCAGTATGAGTTGAAATCAAGTAACATGATTTCTCCAGTTTTCTTCTTTTTGCTCAGGATAGCTTTGACTCTTCTGGGTCTTTTGTGGTTCCATATAAATTTTAGGATTTTTTTTATATTTATGTGAAGAATGTTATTGGTATTTTGATAGCGATTCCATTGAATCTGCAGATTGCTCTGGGTAGCATGGACATTTTAAATATTGATTCTTCCAATTGATGAATGTGAAATATCTTTCCATTTTTTCTGTGTCGTCTTTAATTTCTTTCACCAATGTTTTATAGTTTTTATTGTAGAGGCCTCCCACTTCTTTAGTTAAGTTAATTCCTAGGCATTTAATTTCATTTGCAGCTATTGTAAATGGGATTACTTTCTTGATTTCTTTTTCAGATTGTTCACTGTTGGCATATAGAAATACTGCTGATTTTCATATTTTGATTTTGTATCCTGCAACTTTGCTGAATTTGTTTTTCAATTCGAATAGTTTTTTTGTGGAGTCTTTAGGTTTTTCCAAATATAAGATCATATTATCAATGAACAAGTATAATTCGACTGTTTTCTTTCATATTTAGATGACCTTTATTTCTTTCTCTAGTCTGATTGCTGTAGCTAGAGGTTTCAGTACTACGTTGAGTAATAGTGGTGGAAGTGGGCATCCTTGTTGTGTTTCAGATCTTAGAGGAAAAGCTTTCAGTTTTTCCTAATTTAGCATGATATTAACTGTGGGTCTGTCATATATAACTTTTATTATGTTGAGGTATGTTCATTGTATACCAAGTTTTTTGAGAGTTTTTATCACAAAGAGATGTTGAATTTTATCAAATGCTTTTTCAGCATCAATTTAAATGATCTCATGGTTTTTGTCCTTCATTCTATTAGTTTGATGTATCTCACTGATTGATTTGTATATGTTGAACCATCCTTGCATCTCAGGGATAAATTCCAGTTAGTCATGATGAATGATCTTTCTAATGTTTTGTTGCATTTTGTTTGCTAGTATTTTGTTGAAGATTTTTGCATCAATGTTCATCAGAAATATCAGCTCATAGTTTTCTTTTTTGATGTGTCTTTGTCTGGTTTTGGTATCAGGGTAATACTGGCAACAGAGAATGAGTTTGGACAAATTCCCTTCACCTCTATTTTTTTTTTTAACAATAGTTTGAGTAGGATTGGTATTAGTTCTTCAAATGTTTCGTAAAATTTTGCTGTGAAGCCTTTGGGCCCCAGGCTTTTCTTTGTTGGGAGATTTTTATTATGGCTTTGATCTCATTAATTCTTGTTGGTCTCTTCAGGTTTTTTATGTCTTCTTGGTTCAGTCTTGGTAGGTTATACGTGTCTGGGAATTTGTCCATTTCTTCTAGATTTTCCCATTTATTGGCATATAGTTGCTCAGTTGCTCATAGTAGACTCTAATGTTCTTTTGGATTTCTGTTTTATCAGTTATAATGTCTCCTTTTTCATCTCTTATTTTATTTATTTGGGTGTTCTCTCCTTTTTTCATCACCACTGGGATTGTGCTGAAGCCAGCACAGCACTGGGTCTTGCCTGAGGCCTGCTGTAACCACTGCCTGTACCACCTATGTTCGCTCAAGGCCCTAGGGTCCTACAATCAGCAGGTGGCAAAGCCAGCCAGTTTTGTGTCCTTTTCTTCAGGGCAGTTAGTTACTCTGGGCCCCACGCAGGTCCAGAGATGCTGTTTGGGAGCCAGGGCCTGGAGTTGGAAGACTTAGAAATCTACCTGGTGTTGTTTTATATTGCGGCTGCACTGACACTCAAACCATGAGATGCAGTTCTTCCCACTCTTTTCTCCCCTTTCCACAAGCAGAGGAGACTTGCCCCCAAGGCCTACGGTATGTACTATCTGGTTACTGCTGCTGATTATTCAGAGCCCAAGGGCTCTTTAGTGAGCAGGTGATGAATTCCACCAGGAGTAGGTCCTTCCCTGCAAGGCAGTAGATTCCCTTCTGGCCCAAGGTATGTCTGGAAATGCCATCCAGGAGCTAGGGCCTGGAACAGGAGACTCAGTGCTCTGCCTGATGCCTTATACTAAAGTGGCTGAGCTGGAATACAAGCTGCAAGACAAAGTCCTCATTACTCTTCCCTCTCTTCTCCTCAAGGGAAAGAAAGGAGTCTCTTTTGGAGCTGCAAACTGTGCTGCCTGAGGTTGGGGGAGGGGTGATGCGAGTACTGCCTTCGCCACCCTGACTAATGCCTCACTAGGTCATGTACCCCTCCAAGTCCACTGGCTCTTAGGCCAGCACAGCAGTAGGACCTGCCTAGAAGTTGCAGTCCTTGTGACCCAGACAGGATTTAGAGTTAATTTAGGGCTGTGCGCAGTGGCTCACACCTGTAATCCCAGCACTTTGAGAAACTGAGGTGGGTGGATCACCTCGGTCAGGAGTTTGAAACCAGCCTGGACAACATGGTGAAACCCTGTCTCTACTAAAAACATAAAAAATTAGCCGGCTGTGGTAGTGGGTGCCTGTAATCCCAGCTACTTGGGAGGCTGAGGCAGGAGAATCTCTTGAACCTGGGAGGTGGAGGTTGCAGTGAGCCAAGATCACAACATTGCACTTCAGGCTGGGCAACAAGAGCAAAAAACTCCATCTCAAAAAAAAAATTAATTTAGAACCCCAGAGCCCCTTAGCCCATGGTGATGAGGCTTGCTGAAACTCAAGCTCCAACTGCTGAAATGGACAATTCTTCTCTGGATAGAGCTGGTCTAAAGACTCCCTTTGTGGGCATCCCCTGAATTCTGCCTGGTGTTGGCAGCACTGAGTTTCAATGCAAAGTTGCACAATCACTGTGCTCTCTCTCCCACAAGTGCACAGATTCTCTCTCCACGCCATGCGGCCATTGCTGGGGGATGGGAGAGAGGTGGTTCAGCCATTCAAGACTGCCTTTTCCACCTTCTTCAGTGCCTCTTTCAGCAATATGAAGTTAAAACCAGGTACTGTGATCTCTCTCCTGATTGTTGGTTCTCATATAGGTGCTTTTCCCGTGTGTAGAGAGTTGTCACATTTGGTGTTCTTATGGGAAGAACAACTGCGGGAGGCTTCTATTCGTTATCTTGCTCTGCCTTTCCACCTCCCTATTTCTTAATTCCCCCTTTAAAACACTCTGTCGCCTCCATACAAATCAAAGCTGAGTTCAGGTCAGGCTGGACTCCTTTTATTGCAATAATATACTAGTGATTAAATCTATCCATACCACTTTAACAAATTTCCAATTTTGCTTATATTTGGCAAGATTTATAACTCAATCTAAATATATATTTGAACAAAGGTAGGCACATGAATCAAAGGCCCCATTCGGATTAGATCCACAGGAAAATTCTACTACAAATGTGGTCCTTCAAATGGAACACATTTGACTCTGTTGATTACAGCTAGAAATAGAAGTCAGACCAGACATAGGACTGGTGGAAATTGAAACAGTCTGCCCATCGGCAGGAACTAGCAATAGAGATGAAGATTCTAACTAAGGGCTTGGGAGTTGCCAGATGGAGAGGCAGTGGATGGACTCCATCCCAGATGGAGAGAGAAACTTGTAGAATATACTGGTTTAGTGATAATTCCTTAAATGTCAATTTCTAAATAATTTGGAAATGTTTAAATTACAAGAGCCATCAGATCAAATAAAAGCTTTCAGTTTTCCAACAAACTGCATGGGATGGGATGAAAGGGATAAGGCACAAATGAGAATTATTAGAAAAGGTCAAACAGCATAATATTTTTGTATGCTATTTTGACAAGTTATAGCTCCACTATACCAAGAAATGTGGCAATTTCATAGGAAGTCATATATACACAAAGAAGCACTGATTTTCAGATTATTAAATGCTGACATTATATTTGCTAATAAATCATTCATTTATTCTGTAAAATATTTATTGATGCTTAATGAATGTTAGACTCTGGGCTAGGCAGTGGTCCCTGTCTTCATAGAGCATATAGATGAGTTATAACAGAGGTGGAAGTTCTCCAAGAGCCCTTAGGTGTGGGTGTCAGTCTTTTAGCCGTTGGTTCTTGAATCCATTCCTTGCCCTACTCCAGCTCTGCTCTGTATCTCAGGAGACATAAATTTTCAGGCTACATTTCCCAGGCTTGGCAAGATTTTGGCTGAGTTTGATGGAAGAAAGGAATCAAAAGGAAAATGAAAGGTAGGAGGATTGTAGAAGCCAATGTACTTGTCCTCTTGCTCTACTCAGGTAGCATTTTGGAAACGGTGGACTCTTTTGCATGGCTCCAAATTCTGCTTGACGGGCTCAGCTTCTGGTTTCTGGTGTGTGAGCTCATAAGAGCTGAATCTCTGCATCTCTTCCCAGCTCTGCATTTAGTGAAATGTTGGTGTCTTGAATCAGCCATGGTATGATATTAACACCACAGAAATTGGCAGTAAAATTTTGTTTATCCCTAGAGAGCTGGATGTTAAAGATGAACCAGTACACCACTGTTTCTAGTAATGATACTTCTACTGGTTCCTCAAACTCTAGAGGTGGTAGTTCGCTCTCTTCTGTTATTCCCTCAGTTGCCTCAACTTCTCAATTGTTTCTTCCTCTGTACAGTTATTTCCTTGTATTAAATCCCTTAGGCTGGAATAACTAGAGTAGTTTTATTTTTCTGATGAGATTCCAATGGATATTACAGGGCATCTAACCTGGGCTTGAATATTTAAATATTGGATATAGAGGAAAAAATCTTCAGAAGAAGTAAAATATCTACTTTCAAACTTTAATTTAATTTTATTTTAAGTTCTAGGATACATGTGTGGGACGTGCAGGTTTGTTACATAGGTAAACATTTGCCATGGTGGTTTGCAGCACCTATGGACACATCACCTAGTATTAAGCCTCTCATGCGTTAGCTATTTATCCTAATGCTCTCCCTCCCCTTGCCCCCCGACAGGCCCTAGGGTGTATTGTTCCCTCCCTGTGTTTATATGTTGTCATTGTTCAGTTCCCACTTAAAAGTGAGAACATGTGGTGTTCGGTTTTCTGTTCCTGTGTTAGTTGCTGAGGATAATGGCTTCCAGCTCCATCCATGTCCCTGCAAAAAACATGATCTCATTTCTTTTCATGGCTACATAGTATTCCATTGTATATATGTACCACATTTTCTTTATTCAGTCTATCATTGATGGGCATGTGGGTTGATTCCATGTCTTTGCTATTAAGACTAGTGCTGCAATGAACATACGTGTGCATGTATCTTTATAATAAAATGATTTCTATTTCCTTGGTTATATACCCAGTAATGGGATTGCTGGGTCAAATGGTATTTCTAGTTCTAGATCCTTGAGGAATTGCCACACTGTCTCCCACAATAGTTGAACTAATTTACACTCCCACCAACAATGTAAAAGCATTCCTATTTCTCCACAGCCACAGCATCTGTTATTCAAATACTTATTTTTAAAAGATAAAATGAACATAAGTTGGTAATAAGATGCAAGGATAAAGAAAAGGGATGATCCAGCATCAGGCCTAGATTTTTGGTTTAGGAATGTAGGTGGATAATGGTGCAATTTTTCAAGAAAGAAAGCAAAGGCAGAGGGTTTGGGGGTGGAGATGGAACTGATGAGTTGAGGTGCTTATAAGATCTCCAAGGATAAATATGTCCAGTAGGGTTCAGTGAAATCTACAACACAGAGGGGATATCATTTCCTGAAACCCTCCTACTCTTCCTAATCCCTTTGTTGCCTTGCTCAGTAGATTATCTTGTTTCCTTTCTGTACCTTCAAAGTGCTATCCCAGGTTTCATTTGCACATGCTCATTTCTCTCTTATCTTTAAAAAAATAAAATAAAATAAATAAACAAATAAATAAACCCTTTCTTATTAAATTCCATATTTCCCACCAGCTTCTGCTGAATTTCTTTTTCTTCCCTTCATAGGCAATTTTGTGTCCATAATAGCTATTTGTACTTTCTCCTTTCTCATTCCTTCTTAATCCATTGAAACCTTGCTTTTATCCCCACTGTCCTGAAAGTGATCTTGGCAAACAGCAATGACTTGCTTATTGCTGAAGCCAATGGATTCTCAGCTCTGAGTGGGCCAGATGAGTGGCCAGTACATAGTAAATATTCAGTAAATGGGAGTTGTTATGATTATGATTGGGCTGAATTAATTTTTTAGTGTCACTGATAAATTTACTTTATCTCAAGAGAAATTATCTTTATAATTCATCACTTCATGAAACCATTTTATTTCTTAGTGAATTCTTCTTTCTAATTACCTATCACTAAAAAAACTGGAGAATTCAGTGAGGAAAAATAACATCAATAACTTAGCATTCCATGAAAAAAAACAAAAATGTAAACTCTAAAAAACTGTTTGAGTAAAATTTTCACCTTCCTACTAGTTGTTTGTTTCATCACACAGAGAAAGCTTCAAAGGATGCAAATTGCCTTAGGGGAATGACAGATAAAATATTTTTCTCCAAACTTTCTATGTTTCTCGCAGTTTCCACAAATAGCTAGTACTCTTTACTAAGGAACAGAAATGAAGAATACGGGTCATTTACTAAAGTGGCATGTTTTGTTTACAGTCTGGTAGTTGCAGAGAATTAGTGGTGTATTCATATTTCAATAGCTCACAGCATAAAAGGCATGGCTATAGTGATGAGCATTCTCTTAAATCATATCTTTGCCTAACTGTAAAAGAGAATATACTTTAAAACAACTCTGCTACCTAAGCTTTCAGTATCTTTCAGAGGAAGGAACAAGATCTATAAATGAGATATGATACTTTATTTTTTACTTCTTACTTTGGCTTTTTAAAAATAGCAGTTTCTACTTTGTAGACAATTTGAATTTTGAAAGCCAAGCTTTGCCATGTGGACATTTGTAATCATATATGCTCAGATTTCATCCTGCATCACTACCAATAAGCCTCATGTTCTGAAGCATAAAAACCACAAGGCAATCTTGAAATGGTCAGTAAACTAGCGTGCTTTGTAATGTAACACCTGTGGTTGGAGTGCAGGAAGATTTTTAGGGTTCATTTAAGGGCACACTTAACATAGTATTTCTAATTAAAAGATTATGATGACACAATGATCCATCTCTGTTAGATCCCAAATGAAATGTTAAAGTTGATAAACGAATTACAGGTACAATCCTATATTAGTCTTAAAGAAATAAATCAACCATTCTTTTAATAAATAAAGAGATAGAAGGAGACCTAATACCATGTTTATCTCAGATGTTCACCCACAATCTCTCTTTCATCACATGGAGAAGCTCTAAAGAAAATAAAACGCAGTGCTAAATGGAATCCGCCTTACACAAATTACAGAATTTGAGTAAGAAAGTTCAGAAGAAAGGAGCATTTTAATTTAACATGAGGCACATATGTTCTCATGTCTTCTCCTGGATAGTTCTTGTTTCTTTGCGCCCTTATATTCACCCGATTAGGTTATACTTGACTGAAGGATTTTAAAAGGCGAATGACCAATCAGGTAAGCTTACAAAAGTAAGAAAGGCAAAAAAAAGCATCAGTGCATAGTTAAACACACACACATGCACACACGCACACAGATTGTTTTGATGATCTCTTGAAAATTTCTAAACTGTCCCTGTTTTGCTGACCAATATTAAGTTTCCTTTGATAATTTCTCCTCTTTAACAGACTTGGGAAATAAGTAACCTTTTCTAACACATGGCATTATTTCTGTAGGTCAAAAACATCCATTCTACTTTAAGGTATTGAGGCAAAGAACAGAGCCTCGCTCAAATCATTGTGCACCACAGGGTTTTTCTCAGGACACACGTGTAGGAATCAAGAAAAACTGAACCATCTGGTCAAGGAATCTTGGGAATTCTGGAAGAGCTGTGCACCCCAGGACAAGAGCTGAAAATCTTCCTTACATTTCATTCTCCTTCAAATAACCTGCAATTTTGCGTAGTAGGCATTCACAACTTTAATCACTTTTCATTTGCCATATTCAGTCTGATAAATGAACTGATTAATGAATTCTTTCTTCTTCCCTTCACCCCTTCCTACCTCCTTTTTGTTCTTTCCTCCTTTATTTCCTTCTTTGGTTTCGCTACCTGGATGCTGTGCAATCTTGAGTAAGCTACTTAGCTCTTCTATGCTTTAGCTTCTTCTCTAATTGAAATAGTAATATTAACATTAATAATAATAATATATCCTCTAGGGCTGTTGTGATGATTAAATGAGTTAATATATCTGTAATGCTCAAAGTATTGCCTATTACAAGAGCTTTAAGTGTCATTTGTTGTTATTATTAGTAGTTACTTTTCTTTCTTTGTTTTCCTTTCATGAGAAGTATATAAATCTATTCTTGTAAAAACATTAAATGAACACAGAAATACGTAGAGTACAATGTCAAAGTTTCATTTTCTTACTTCCCATAGACGCTATCCTTGGCAGGGATAACAACTTGATGTATATAATTTTAGTTCTCTATCTAGATAATTACATGCATGTATATGTTAAACATATACACACCCCTATATATAAATACTCACATATTCTTAACATAAATGTGAACATATCATTTGTGGTTTTTTTGGCAACACCAATAGATCTTAGATATTTTTCTATGTTAAAATACACAGTTCTATCATACACTTTTGTAAAATAAATGAATTTATCAAACATACATTTATTCTTTACAAGACATCACTCTAGGCATTGGGGATTTAGTGATAAATAATAGATAAATTGCTTGCCCATAAAAGTTTTGATTCTAGTGAAAGATATGGACAATAAAAATGTGGCTTAATATTTAATATAATGTCAAGAGAAGGTAAATTAGACAAGGAAAATAAGAAGAGATAAAATATAGAGAGGTTTGAGGTCAGGTTGATGAGGAAAGTTCTCCCTGAGGGTAACATTTAACCAGAGATGCTGGAGAGAATGAATCAGCCTTGAGAATGGCTGGATATATAAAATGAGCAGAGGAATAAGCAAGTGCAAATGCCAGTGACTTCTGAAGCAGGTGAGTGGTGGGGAAGGAGAGAAGAGATGAGTTCAGAAATGCAGGGACCAAATTATATAAGACTGAGGTTCAAAGTAAGGATGTTGGGTTTGATTTTATTTCTATTGAATCCCTGCTTTTTTCTAATGAATGAAAATAACATAGCCTACTTCACCCTCATGATGGAAATGTACCTCCTTTGAACATTACAACGAAAATCCTTGCCTCATCTTTGTGCACGTGGCTATTTTTGCAAGTTGTATTCCTGGAGTAGATTAACTGGGTGAAAAGGTGATGAGCATAATGTAAATGCTGGTAGATGCTGTCAAATTGCCTTAATAACTTGTATATTCCCACCCATGGGGTGTGGAGGTGACCATTTCTTTTCATTCTTTTCAATATGAGATATTATCACCCTTCTTATTTTCAATAATATGAGACTTGTCACTCCTCATTTTCAACAATCCAGCGGGAATAAAATCATGTCTGTCTCTTTTTTTAGCTTGCATTTTCACTGTTAATAAAGCAGAAGAGGCTTTATAGGTTTATTAGCCAGTTTGATTTTTTTTTTCTCTTATGAGTAGCCTATGATCACATTTGCATTCCAGGTCATGCTCTGGCCAGGCTTTGGATTGGCTGCCTTTGAGTCAAGTATTCACCCTCAATACAATCAGCTGTGTCTGGAGATTGGGGTTACATATTACAAAACATAGCTCTTTAAGGCTGCTCTTCAACATGGGCTATAAGTAGCACATGATAACTTATAAACTCTATGGGCAAAGCAGTTACCCTGACTAATGCCCAGTAGAATTTGATGGTGAGTAAAATTAGAAATGTAACACATTATTTATTGAGCACACACCGAAAGCATCTAAGCTCTACTTTACATGTTATAGGTGACAAAAAGTTATACAAGACAGTGTCACTATCCTCAAGGAAAGACAAATTCAAAACTAATTATAATTCAGAATCCAATGTATTCTGAATTCCCCAAAATGATACTCACCAAACGATAAAGTAATTCTGAGAGAAAGGAAATGACATTCAGCCAGTAACCCTGGTAAGGTTTAGGGGTAGTAATAGTCTTTGCCCTCAATTTTGAATAGGTATAGGATTTTTTTAAGTGGCTATATTGTTTTTGTAAAATAAATGAATGCTAATACATGACATAAAAGACTGAAGTAAAAATCAGCTATAGTCCCCCACTGGGAGAAAACCACTTTATTTTTTAGCAAATGACTCAATATTTTTGAGAAGTTCCCGCCAGACATCTGTGTGTGTGTATGTGTGTGTGTTCATATGAATATATGTAAAGTTTTACATCAATAGGGACTTTTTTTTTTCTGTCACTCTTTGGTACATTGGCCAATGCAGATACTTAGTATATATTTTTTGAATGAATGAATGTTTTATAGCTTGCTCTTTCTACGTTAATAAAAGGTATGTCTAATTAGTCTTGTTTACTGACTGCATAGTGTTTCATTACTTGTATAATTTATTTAACCAGGATTCTATGCAAAACTTTTAGGTTTATATTCATCTGCTTTATTTTAAAAAACACTGATAAAATAATCTCAGGCTAAATCCATTTTATATGGATGTAACTATCTCCCTAGAGATAATTTTTAGGAATGCATTTTCTGTAGGAAGGATAGAGCATATTTTAGAGCATAAATGGTGCATATAACCAAACTTCTGTCCTGCATGGAAATGTGAATTAAATTTTCAACAAGATGTGGTAGCACATGGTTTTACATACTGGCCAAAACCAGGTTTTAAAAACCTTTCACCAAAAACCTTTTGGTGAAGAGAAAAATAACAGATACTGGAGCTTAACTGAGCAGGGAGGGTGAAAGGAGGGACAAGATCAGAAAAAATAACTATTGGATACTAGGCATAATACCTGGGTGATGAAATAATCTGTATAACAAATCTCTGTGACATGAGTTTACCTATATAACAAACCTGCACACATGTACCCCTGAGCCCAAAATAAAAATTAAAAAAACTGATTACATTCTAGTCACTTATCATGTAGCAAAAAGAAATAGATAATTGAAAATTGATTCATTTTTTAAAGTGGTGAACACATGATAAGAAAGTCAATAGGTAGATGTTCTTAATTATTTATTATTATAAATTATGGTAATAAATTTTTTTTGTGTACGTGGAAGTTAGAAATTCTTATTGTTATTAAGTGTGTGTCAGGAGGTAGAGGGGGATTAGAAGTGGTTATATGGTTTAGAAATATCATTTGAGATAAGGTTTATTTGGTCTGATTTGAAGGATAAGAATGCTTTAATTTCGTGTCTTTTACTTGTTTGTCCATTTATTTTACTAATTTTATTCTTGGAAGCCACAGGCTGGTTCAATATTTCTCAAACAAGAATCAAAGTGGACTTTCAGATGCACAGTGTATCTCCTTGTATTCCGTAATGAACAGGGAGTGGAAACTGAATGCTTATCTCTTTCTCTTTGTTAAAACTATGAGACTACGCTGAATCATACAGCTTCTTCGTAAGTTACAAAACTATATAAGCAGTTTAGCTATACCATAGTGTAACTAATCATGAATCAATTTTGGGTTATTTCAGAAGATTTTCGGTGTATGGTTGTGCCGCTTACTCAGCTATCGTCTCTCAGCTCAAGCCACATTTCTATAATTGCTCCAGGATCCTGAAGCTGGAACTCTGCAAACCTTATTTCTGCTTTGCCCCCTGATTTCCTGTTATGCTCTGCCAAAAGGGGGCACAAGAGGGAGCCTAGGACTGGAGGAGAAAGAAGGAACCTGGTCTTTCTTATTTACTCCTCGTTAACATCCTGTCCGTTTGCAGTTCCTGTAAGCATCATCTTGGCAGTGCTTCTTCACCCTGGCAGGAGTAGTAATTCCGTATGCAGTAGCTGAATTCAGTTGACAGTTTTTTAAACACTTGTGAAACAAGCTTCACTGTGTCACAGTTAACAACCACCAGCATCTGCTAACAGTATCCTGTTTTCTAAAGTCTGGGTCTCAGCCCCTTGGGACCGCTCTTCCAAGCTCAGAGACACCAGAATTTGTCGAGCAACTGAACCAGTAGCCCTCCTCAAAGCCCTGAGTTTCAGTTATGCAAGACCCCTCCTCTAAGTTTCTAAATTTTAATAAATCCAACTATGTCCCTTAGATTTTTTTAACTATAAGGATGGTATCTGCTTCCTACATTTGCTGCCTCCATGATACGTTAGCGTCCTCTTTTTATCTTTTCAGTTCCTAGTTCACAACTTCATACCTGGTTGACAATTATTTACATTACATTCTCCCCGTTCAGAATCTCCTGTTTTCCATCCTCTTACCGGACCCCGATGGAGACAATGGTCATAGAAGAACTGTGGGAGTTTTGTATTAAGTGTATTATAGTAGAAACCAAGTTTTGTGTTTTTAGAGAACAAATGTTAATTCACAGCCACCATATATATATATATATATATATATATATATCTCCCTGGAAGGATTCTATGAGACAGAGAGGACGAAGAAAACCAAGGAATGAGGCTCATTCATTGTGACTCAATAAAATGTGTCCATAGAGCATTGCCTTCACCACAGAGAGACTCCAGAAACCTCTTTGCATGTTCTTTTTTCTTCAATGTCATCAAGTCACATCTCCACAGCAGTAGCAGGATGGATTTTCTTGATGTAATCTGTCTAATAATGGGTTATTTGTAGAGCCAAGGTGTTTCAGTGACCTGGGGTTATTCTGGAAGCTGCAATTACCTACAGAGAAGAACCGCTGAAATTCCTACGTGGAGAAATCCAGGGAAATGTCACGGAGAGGTACATCTTTGAAATGGCCGTGTTCGTAAACTATGGTTGAGGGCAGGATTTCACGGTTTACAGCAGCGAGATAAAATTCCTACGTACAGTGATTGTGGTCATAACAGATTCTTTACTTTCAATATTCATTTTCTATAAAGTTTTATGGTTTTAAAATTTCAAGTTAACCATTAAAGCTCAACTATGTTAAATAAGCATTGAGAATCAAGCTCATAGCTCTTCTGAAAATCAAAGTGATTGGAGAACTACTTTTTAACTGTGTTCTAGTGAAACAAGCTAATTGACCTGCTCACAGGCACAATTTCTTTTGTGCAATTAGCTCGAGGCTGTATCCATTCACCTGGAACCCTCTAGAAGTAAGCCCTATTAGACTTCTTCAGTTACTGATGATTTTGGATGTAATTTCACCTGCTTTCCAAAAAAGATTACTAAAACATTTCAGATATATTCTTCCTATCTTACAAAAGTAGACACAGTGTAGCATCAAATGTATTTATGTCTGTAGTAACCTTTGTGATACATACTAATTTTCCATAAAGCTATGTTTGGGGGTTTTATGTAGATTATCTTATCAATTGCAAATAATGACAATTTTGTTTTCTTCTCTATCATTTTCCACTTACTTCTTCAGCTCTATTGTTTAAATGCAATGTTGTATAGAAATGGTGAGAAGGAGCATACTTATCTCACACCTGATTTTATGTGGAATAATTTTAAAGTTTCAAGACTAAGTAGGTTGTTTACTGCACTCTTTTAATAAATTGCCTATTTATCTATTAGAATTTAGTTCAGGAAACAGAAATCACTCTAGATATTACAAGGAGGGAAGAATATAACAGACACTTGAAAGGTCATTGGAAGGGCTGGAGGAGAGCATTTTGGGGATGGGGGATGATGCTAAAATTTCGTTTCACGGTCACTTACCTCAGGTGTCATCAGAGGTCAGATAAGTAAATTTGCTGTCACTGTCACAGTTGCCTCATACCACAAATCTAGTACCAAAAACAGAGAATAATGAATGAGCGTATGTTACTGGTTCTTATTTGTTAGTAACTTTTGCCAAAGGAAGATGCCTCTGCTCTTTTATTAGTCAGCATCCAGAACAACCACAAAAGTTACTTTAACACACGTGATTGCGTACAAATATTTTAAAAGTAAGTAAGTGGTTGTTAATGTAACTCAGAAGAAAAAATATATAAAAAACCATTAAGTTGTGGAAATAGCAATCGCAGGCAGCAGTGAGCACTCCTAGGCTTAGTGCACAAAGAGAAGAAGTTAGAATTATTAAAATTCAAAAGCTTTGTTGAAGAAACTTGGGGAGGTGAAACCGACGTTTCAGGAAATGAAGCTGGTTGGCTGGTGATCAGTTTCTCTAGGAGGATTTAGTTAGGCCATTTCTACAAATTTTGTGGGAAAAAAATCCAGCTAGATTGAACTGCAGTTAAGGAAAGGAAGTGCCTCCGCTATGGTGTAGGAAAGAGTTTTGTAGCAGGTCTGATGTTGCCCTTCGAAGGGCTTGCTAATCCTTGGCTGGTGTCTGAAAACTTGACTTTGGAATTTTCCCTTTGTTACTAAAGAAACCGGCTGTCTTCTATGCCTCGGGCACTGAGTCCTCCTTGCCTAGACTGTGCAAACAGTGTGATTGATGGTAAATACTTGCTTTCCTCCTAGGAGTCTAGAACTTTGACACTCATTCCTGGCTACACCGGGAGAAAGTTCCGAGGTGACCAGTGCCCCAGTAAGAACCTTGAACTCTAAATCTCAAGTGGGCTATCCTGGGCAAAATCACAGCACACATATTGCAGCATTTTGTTGCTAGAACAAGGAATGTGTTCTAGGCAATCTATTCTAAGACCTACCCGGAAGGGAGCTTTTGCCTGGATTTTCTAGACTTTGATTCATCTTTTTCCTTTGCTAACCTCACTGTAAAATCATATGAACTCCCTTGTAAAGCTGTCTGGATTCTGTTTCCATTTTTAAGTTTTAGAATTTCTTTCTCAGTGTTGTTGAAGGAATGCAACTTTAACTATGAAATCAGACTCTTCATGATTGAAGCTCTATTCAGGCTTTCTATTTCTTCTTCACTCATCAAGCTCATCTATCTAAACATTAAAATTTGTTTTTTACATGGAGGTGTTGTTTACCTACAACAAAATTCATAAGTTTGAAGTATGCACTTTGAGTTTTGAAAAATATATAGAGTAGTGTAATTACTGCAACAATTATGATATAGAACATTTCAATCTTCCCAACAAAATTCTTTTAATGCCCCATTGAAGTCAATTCTCTAACCCACCTTACTCCTCATAATCACTGAGATGCTTTATATTATTATACTTTGTCCTATCCATAATTCCACATAAATGGAACTATTCAGTATATAGTCTTTGGGGGCAGACTTTTTTCACTTAGCACAATATTTTTGAGATTCATCTGTGTTGTTTATACATATGCAGTTTTTGAAATTGCTAAATATTATTTCCTTCTACATACCACAGTTTTAAAACTTATTCTCCAGTTAATGGATAATTGGATTATTTCTACATTTGGCTATTATGAATATAGTTTGCTGCAAGTATTTGTTTGCAAGGGTTTGTGTGGAAATGAGTGGGTTTTTTAGAGACTCTCAATTTCTAGTAGTAGAAATGCCATTATATGGTGTATTAGTCTGTTTTCACACTGCTATAAAGATACTATATGGGACTGTAATTTATGAAGAAAAGAGGTTTAATTGACTATCAGCTCTGCATGACTGGGGAAGCCTCAGGAAATTTAGAATCATGGTGAAAGGCAAAGGGGGAAGCAAGACAAATTTTATATGGCAGCAGGAGACAGAAGGCATCCAGGGGAAGCTGCCAGACACCTATCAAACAACAAGATCTCATGAGAACTCCCCCACTATCATGAGGGCAGCATGGGGAAACTACCCCCATAATCAGTCACCTCCCACTAGGTTCCTCCCTCAACATGTAAGGATTACAATTAGAGATGAGATTTGGGTGGGGACAGAGCCAGACCATATCATACAGTAAGTTTTCAATTAGCTTTATTATAAAGAATTAAACTGCTTTCCAAGGTGACTATGAAATTTTACATTTTCACCAGCAATATATGAGCGTTGGAGTTGCTTCAAATCCTCTCCAACACTTAGTATTGTCAGACTTGTTAATTTTAGTCATTCAAGTAGATATATATTAGTAACTAACTGTAGTTTTAATTTGTATTTCCCTGATGCTTTGTTTATTGGCACTAGTGCATCTTTACTGAGGTACGTGTTCAAACTATAAAAACAAAAATCAATAAAATGGATTCTAACAAAATTACATCTTTTGCTTTTCAAAAGATACTATGAGGAAAAATAGAAATATAAAAAGCAATTGGAAAACGTGTATCTGATAAAGTATTTATATCTAGAATATGTAAAGACTTCATACAACTTAATAAGAAGACAAATAACATTATAAAATAGGAGGTTGTATTAGTTCATTCTCATACTGCTCTAAAGATAGTATACGAGACTGGGTAATTTATAAACAAATGAAAGAATTTTAATTGACTCACAGCTCCGCATGGCTGGGGAGGCCTCAGGAAACTTACAACCATGGTGGAAGGGGAAACAGACACCTTCTTCACAAGTTGGCAGGAGGGAGAAGAGTGTGTGAAGGAGGAACTGTCAAACACTTATAAAACCATCAGATCTCATGATAACTCACTCACTATCACAAGAACAGCATGGGGGAAGCTGCCTCCATTATCCAGTCACCTCCCTCCCTCCACACGTGGAGATTACACATCTCACCTTTGACACATGGGGATTACAATTCAGGATGAGATTTGGGTGGGACACAGAGCCAAACCATGTCAGGGGTCAAAGATTTGAGCACATGTCTCTACCTCCCAGGCTCAAGTGTTTCTCTTGCCTCGGTATCCCAAGCAGCTTGGATTACAGGCCTGAGCCACTTATACTGGCTACTTTTTTTGTATTTTTAGTAGAGATGGGGTTTTCCCATGTTGGCCAGGCTGGTCTCGAACTCTTAGCCTCAAGTGACCTGTCTGCCTTGGCCTCCCAAAGTGCTGAGATTACAGGCATAAGTCACCATGCCCAGCCTCTTTGTATTTTTTAAGGAAGTTGTTCTAGATATTATAATATGTATCTGACATGGATCCCAATTACTTAGAGTTGAAGATGAATTATTTCAGGTAAATCTTAGAAAAATCACAACAGAATATTTTTATTACTCTGAGGATAGATTCATACTTTCCTGATTTTTTTTCTTTTTTGTGTACATAGTCTAATTTTGGATTATAATCTGGATATTATAGGTAACACACTGTAGCAACTCTAGAGTCATCATATTGTTCAGAAGATTGGATTTTAGTTCTATGATTCTGTTACGTTGCCTAGAATCAATCTAGAAACTTTGCCCCCTACTCATTTCCCATGGTAGACAGCTGTTTATCATTCCAGCCCATTCTAATGTCTTCCTACTGTTGCTTTTAAAGCTTCTCCCCCTGTTGATTTCCTCCATGCTTGTTAAATTTGGGCAGAGATGAGGAACTAGGCAATGATTAGGATCATTCTCTCTGTTGTTTTCATGTTTCTATGAATTTTCCTAATTTTCAGCTGTTGTGTCAGGTTTGTCTTTAAACTTGGACACTTTAGGCTTTTTACCACCCAGGTTGCACATAATTGGAAAATTCAGTTTAAGAAAAAAAGAAAAGCATGTAGCTCACAAATCTGGATCCACATTACTCTAGCTCTAAGGAGCAGATTTCTCTCTGGTCTCTGCCTGCTTTTTCATAATGCTCCCCTCTGGTTTTCCAGCACATCAATAGTTTTGCCAAGGATTTTGGCAGTCTATGCTGTGAATTTGGGTATCACGGCTCCCCACACATTCATATAACTTCCTTCCTTTTCTTGCTTCCTTAATTAAGCATCATAGAATTTTATAACTGGAAAGCATCTTAGAAAGAATGTAGTCACCTCATTTTATATGGGAAGCACCAGGAGTCTCAAAAGGTAAAATGAGTTGTCCAGGCTCACAGAGCCAGTTAATGGGTTGGATTCCTAATTCAGTTCTGATAAATAGCTGTGATGCCGGCACCGGGAGCACTGTATGGTTCTAATGCAATTGGATAGTGCAAAAGATATGAAAGATACCATCCCAGTCCTCAGTACACTTGTATCGTTTTTAGAGAGATCAAATGTACACAAGAAAGCAAATCGTTAACAACTACAAAACCAACTTCACTTCTAGTTCAAAATAATATAACACTAACTAAATACAAACTTAAGAGTGATAAGACTACAAGCTCACGCAACCAACCTAGAGTGCATTTGCCTTAGTGCCCTAGGAAAGAAGATATTTTAATACATCAGAAATCCATGTAGTATTACTGTATTTCTTCAGACTACAAATGCATGATGCCAGTAAATGCATAATTCCTATGCACTGGTAAGTATCAGAAGGCTTCTGAAATTTTTCCACTTTGAAATTTTGGCAAATTAAATTTGTTTTAAGTGCTTGGAATTCAGTGTCTGTCTGTAATATGAATCCACTACAAATCTCTTTTGATAGAATGTTGGGTTACATTTCCAGGCATATGAGATATAAGGACTAATTTTTAGGAACTTTCAGTTTCTTCATCCCTGCATCTTTACATCTATTAATTGGAAAGGCATAACTTTATCTAGAGTATTCACTGTATCACGCAAGCTCTCATATGTGTATGAAGAATAGAAACTTTTTCTAATTATTTGTTCTATGTAGCCTTTTTATAATGAAGTGACATAAGCATAGAGTTAAATTGTGGTTCTAAAACATATGAATTGATGAATTAATCAAGAAGTGAATAAATTAAATAATGATGATATAAATATTTAATTTTTGATTGATTTTTAGCATATAACATGATTTTATTTAATTCCAAGTTTATATTCAAGGCCAGTTGTTACTTTTACAGATACGCTCCATTTAGTTTTTGTTTAAAGCCTTGGAATGGTTTATAATATGAATTGGGTGAAAGTAATAGCTTATTATAAAAACAATCCCTTTCAGACTCTAGGAGCAATTAAAGCTGCATTCGTTAACCAATTTGTTTGTCTGAATAAAAATCTTTCTGAATGAAGAATTTTACTTTGCAACACTTGCAAAATTCCTCCTTGTTTTTGGATAGACAGCAGGCAGGCAGCATTCTGTTGCCCTTGTCAAACGGTCAAATGTCTTTTGATTCACAGCAATGGAAGGAAACAGCTTTACCACCTTCTTCCTCTGGAAAGAAGGGAAGGATGTTGAGGCTAGAAGCAGCAATGTATTGGGCTGATACACTGATTGAACCAAAAGCCTTGTTCAAAGTGTGATATTTTGGCAGGCAGAGAGTTATAGGGGGTGTTACATAATGGGTTCTGCAGGTGGCCACAAACTTATTTAAGTAAACACTTACTGGAATTAATATTTATTGCCTGGGACATAAAGTGATTGCAAAATGCTTGCATGAGTCTGAAATGATAAAGGCTTTCTGTATCCTGGGCCAGAAACTGGAAATGAGAAGTTTGTTGATGGTGTTTATACCCAGGTATTATTTGTAAGGATCAAAAAGCAACTATTATGGTTAAAAGTAATTTAGCTAAGACTTTTTTTTTCTTTTTTCTTTTTTTGCAGCGAGCAGTTAAGGTGAAAACAAGATCACGGAAAAGGAGATATATTTTGGTAGATCCAAGAATCTATGTTTGATAGAGTCTTCACAGAAAGAGTCGAAATTGACAACATGCTTATTGCTTTGGCTTTGGATGTTGGTTGGGAACATGGTTCCTGAATATCCACACTTCAAAGTAGATCTTACTTTTTGGAATAGTGGAAAGCTCGTTACATTAGTTAATTTGAGAAGTTATACAAGGACTGAGAAAGGTACTAGTTATTAGTACCTTATATACTAGCCTGCCTGGCATTCTTACCATGACAGCGAATTGCCATGGTAAGAGTTGTGGTTTTAAACCTCTTTTCCCCAGATGTTACATAGAGTAATATACGTATCCACATATATATTAAAGTAGGAGGTAGATATTATATTGACTGGTGACTTGAGGACATGATACACAAAATAGGCAATGTTTGATGAAGCTTGAAATGAGCCAAGAAAGGACAAATCTGGATAACACACTGTGGCCTTGGTGATGAGAAAGGAGAAAGGAAAGATAATGAAGACGGATATCATATTGTTTCGCCTTGAATTTGCAGAAAGAGATATTTGGATTATGATGTTACCTTAAAAAAGGCAGTTGATATTACTCAGTGAAAGTTAAGAAGCCAAGAAAACTATGTGTGTCTACGTATATGTATATATATGCACATGTTTGTTTTTTTAAAAAAATTCTTACCTACCTCTCTGCTATAACAAAATTAATTTCATCCTTTTTTGTTGCATTTAAACTTTATCTTGGTAATATTCATATTACAAATTTGCCGGTATTGTTGGTATTATATTGTTACCATACAGATATATTTGTAAGCATAAATGCATGGTATTCAAATGTTTAACAACTCTCCATTTTTTCTCAAGTAACCCTCTGACAAAAGGCTGTATTTATATAAAACTGACAGACTTTTATGGTGGATCATTTTTCTTACATTAATTACATAGGTAGTATTATTTTAGTTGGAGGTCAAATAACATACTATCGATGACAATTTAGAGATAAATTGCTTTGAAATCCTGATATGGAAGAGCTATAGAAATAACATGGGTGACCTCATGTTTTTAAGATAGCCTCTCTGCACCATATGGCTAGTCCCAAATGGAGATCAAGAAAGCAAGGTCATTTTTAATCTCTACATACATCTTGCTTTCCCGGTTTAACACTAATCATTCATTGTATTCTGCATATTGGAAGGAAGCAGATGAAGGATACTGAGAATTCACTTTGAAAACATGTACTCAATGTTTCATATCCAAAAACTCCCAGGGATTAAACAATCAGAAAACCCTACATCATTTGCATAAAAATAAGAGTTGAAACATTTATTTACACTTAAACTACTATGAACAAGCTTATGTAGCTATTAGGAGTGAAGATGGGGAGGAGGAGGAAGAAGGGGACTCTGAAATTTAAGGAAAATTCATTTTTTTTTTTTATAGAATTGGAGCTAGGCTGATTAAGTCAAGGTGCCTGACTCTGCTAAAGACACATTTTCCTAATGAAAAATACTGTAACTTCAGGCCTTTCACATTTTCCATGAATAGATGTCATTACTCATTATCACATTTATCATTACTTGTAAAACAATGAGGTGGCAGCGGGGGGAAAGGACTAAAATAGAATTGAAAAAAAAATTGGTACTAGCTAAGGTAATTTAAATGAAGCTTTTTTCTTTTTCCAGAAGCAAAGGCGACCTCAATGATTACTCCATCATACCTTTGGGAAACTGACATAAGGTAGTGGACAACTATAATGGAAAGAATAGTGACTACGGGTTCTCTCCACCCTCCTCTCATTCTGCATTAGAAATGAAAAAAAAGCTTGACTGGTAAAATTCTGAAACAGATAATGAGTTGTTTAAGTGATAATTACTGAATCTCATTTTTAGAAGCCCATTAACAGGTATCTCTTTAGTCATGAGAAAATTATTCATAAATATTAAATTGTGTGATCACATGTGTAAGTTTCTTTCAAATTATAGAATCTGACTAATTTCACGGTAACTGCCATTAATTGGCTTTAAGATTTAATCAAGTAAAGACATCATTGATTAATTCTAATTTGTAAAGCCAAAAAAAGTGTAACATTATTGTCTTTAGTCAAACTTCTTCAAATGTTCATGCAAGGTAGAAATTGAAAACAACGGGTACTCCTGTGCTTACAGTTTCTCCAGTTCAAAGAACAAAATTCATCAATGGGGAGCTGCAGTGGATCGTAGAGTAAAATATTGCTGCCCAACTAGAGAATAAAAAGAGTTTGACCAGACTTATAACAATGACATAATGGCCATTTTGTTGAGTTCTTAATGAGTTTAGTAGGTAATGAAATGGGAAAGGTCCCCTTGTCCCCCTCGCAGGGTGTGTGGTGGCGGTGTGGCTTGCTTTTTCAGTGCCCTGCTGCTCAAACTTCTAGGGGAGCATGCAGATGGGAAGGCTGTGGGGCTTTAACCGCACGGCAGTGTCTAGAGGTGAATGTTTACAGCTCCTGAAGTGCCAATGGGCGTGTGTTACAGGGTGCTCTTTTAGTTTGCCCTCTCTAGGCGGCTTGTGTTAACCAGCTCAGTTGGACCCTCTACTTTGTTGCGAGGACAGAAGGCTTTCTGTATCTCCAGGTTCTTGCCTTGGTGTACCAGAAGAATCAATCACACATGGTCTTGGAGAATGAGTGCAAAGTTTCACTGAGTGGAGGTAGCTCTCTGCTGCTCTTCCACCAGTGTGCTCTCCACAACCAGCCGCTTGTGTGTTCTTCCACTGATGTGTCCTCTCAATGTCCAGACGCTTCTGTCTCTGCCTTGCTAGGATCTTGGGCTTTTTATAGGCCTTGGATGGGGAGGTGGTGGGCCAGGGTGGTCTTGGGAAATGCAGCATTTGGGCATGAAGTCAGGAGTGCCTGTTCTCACCTAGGTCCGTGGGGGTAAAGCCCTAGCTAGGGACCATGCCTTCCTCTACACAGCACTTCCCTTACCTCCTTCCGTATCATTTAAAGGGACACTCTTCCCTTCCCAGCACTCCCGTATCAGCAGGAAGAGAGAAGAAAACTCTAGATCACCATCAAGTTCAAGTAGTTTCACATTTTCAATGAATATATGTTCACTGTATTCTTCAGGTACCAAGATGTAGGGAAATGATTAAAAGGCCCTGAGATATACAATATTGAATGATAGGGAGGAAGAGGCCTTCTAGGTTGGAAAGTCCCATAGCTGGCTAGCTGCTAAATGTTCTAACAGCTATTGATAAGACTGCGTTCATAACACACGGAAATTGTAGGATATAATTTTTGTATGTTACTTGTCACCAGCTGCTCAATATTATGAATTATACCTGAGACATTATAGAAGTTGAGAATGAATTGTGCCCATAAACAGAAAACATATTAACCTATAGAATACACTCGTTTTCCATTTAGAGACACGGATACCCCTAGCTCAAGGAGTTGATAGGTATAAACTAGGCAACTAGGGGCATGCAAATATTGTGTAAATGGTGTTTCTGATTGGCACTGGCAGATTTATTATTCGAAATAATCCTGTTGGCAAAAAAAGGACATTTTTTTCCATATCATAAAACCTGATTTCAAAAACCTGCTCCTTTTTTACTTTCTCTATAAGTTTTTAAGTCTACATTCTTCTCTCATTTTTATTTCCAGGCTCTATTTGTAATTTATCTATTGCTAAGCAGTTTTCAATAAAATATATAATAAATAAGGTTTTTGGTTTTTATTTTTCAGTTATTCAGTTATTCATAAAGCTGACGGGAGATAGGAAATTGAAGTTTCCAGCAAGCCTTCTTATAAGACTGTGGTTGTGTCTGCAGTATTATTTTTTTGATGACTGTGAACATTAATTAAAGTATAGCTATGCGGGTTGGAAGGTCTGTTATGGTCTGAATATCCACAAATTTATATATTGAAATCCTAACCCCCAATATGATGATATTCAGATATTGGGCCTTTGGGAGGCAATCATATCATGAATTCAGAGCCCTCATAAATGAGATGAGGTCCCTTAAAAAAAGAGGCCCAAGGGGGTTTCTTTGCCACTTCTGCCACATGAGGACTCATCTAGAATGTGCCCTCAGTGAACTAGAAAGCAGGGCCATCACAAGACTCTGAATCTGCCAGTGCCTTTGTCTTAGAATTTTTAGCTTCCGAAACTGTGAGCAATAAATTTCTGTTGTTTAAAAACTACTCCAGAGAAGACACAAACAAATAGAAAAATATCCTAAGCTCATGGATAGGAAGAATCAATATTTAAATGGCTATACTGCAGGGATTCAGGGTGGCGCTGACATGCCAGCCCCCTGCCGCTTCAGCCCCCTCTGGACTTTGGGCACCGACAAGCATGGAAGGGAGGTCGAGGTGGGGATAAGGGCGGCTTGGCACAGGCCTGCAGGTGCCCCTCAGCACAAGCAGCCTGGGCACTGTGGGTACTGCGGATGGCAGGTTAATGGCAGCAGGAGGCAGACAGGCTCCCGGCTGGAACACCAGCTTCAGGCCAGGGATGACCTGAGGGGCCTGTGGGTCGGGCTGTCAGTTCCATGGACCAGAGTGAGAACTAACGGCACTTTTTCAGGGCCTGCCCATAATCACTCGTGGACCAATCAGCACACACTTCCTCTCCTCTGAAGCCCATAAAAATCCTGGATTCGGCCAGACTCAGGCAGACGACAGGACAAACCTGCTTCTGGAGAGAAGCTACCCACTGTGGGTCTCCTCTCTACTGAGAGCTCAGCAGCAGACGGGATGACCTGCCTGCGTAGAGGAGGTACCCACTCCAGGCTCTCCTCTCTGCTGAGAGCTGCAGATTCATCACGACGACCTGCCTGAGGAGAGAAGCTACCAACTACTGAAATGTTCTGTTGCTCAATAAAGCACCTCTCTGCCTTGCTCACTTGTCCGCACACCTCATCTTTCCTGGATGCGGGACAAGAAGTCGAGACCTGCCAAATGGTGGGGCTGAAAGAGCTGTAACACAAACAGCGCTGAAACATGCACCTTGCTCGCCACATTGCGGGTGACAAGAAGGAGAGAAGGGAGAAGGAGAGAAGAGCTGTGGCCCCTGGGAAGCCCAGACCTAGAAGCTCCACGAGCCAGGGCAGTGACACCCTCTTTGGGGCTCTGTAGTTCCTGGTGTCTCCAAGCTTCCAGGCACCACTGTGTTTCCTGGTGTCAGCCATTGCAGCTATTTGCAGTACACCTGGTCCAGCCATAGCCTTGCAGTGAGCAGGCGCTTGTGCCAGTACCTGGAGCTGCCTGCCCTGCTGCAGCCAGAATGTCTGGTTGTGCACAGTGGCCAGACCCCACACTCTCTCACACACCCCTCACCACTCCATGACTGGCTCACACTTGGCAGGCGGAGGATCCAGGTTGGTAGCATGATCCAAGTGCAGCCTGCCAGGCCAAGTGGGCGGAAGTAGCACAGTGGGCCTGAGCAAAACTCAGGCAAAGGTGCCACTGGCCACAGAGGTTACTGGCTGGAAATGTGACACCCCAAAGATCCTGTGACATTGTGGTGACGCTTTCTTGCATTTTCTGAAACCCATCTTTTGCACCTCCAAACTAGAGTCTAAAAGCTGAATGTTTTATACTGTAGACAATTTTCTGTAGCTTGAGGAAATTTCAGCCACTTTGGAGGTGAGGAGGAAGTCATGCACATAGGAGAGCTGAGAGGAAGTGGCATGAAATCTTTATTAGAACTCTGAGCTCTCCTGTCTCCTCTGCCCTATTCCAGGGTTCACTCCACCTAGTGGCAGATACTCTGGGGAAGGATTCTTTCTCTGTGTAACCCTGGAGCCTTTATTTCTATCAGAGATGTCTTGTAGTTTATTTCCCCTAACTTCACCCACTTCACCCCTGGAGCACTTTCCACTCGTGTTCAATCAAAATAAAAAGATGCCAACATTTATATGGCATTAGGGAGGATCGACTGGCTCTTTTCCAGGATGAGGGCATAGTTGGGAGCTTCTTCCTTTTCTTCTGGAAACATTTGTTGCTTTCTTTGGACTGGCTTATTAAATTACAATATGTTATTCTCTTGTTCTGGTTTGGTGGTTGCTGTTGAACATTTTCTTATTGGGTTTTATTGCTGTCATTGTTCTTTTTTGCTCGTTTTGTGAAATTTTATGGGAGAGAAATTAAATTTCTGAACCCACCGTCTTAACATGGAAGCTTGTAGACAATATTTTACTGGCCACCTTTATTCATTACTTAGAAAAGAAACTCAATCTATCAAAACTATATTTCAGATATAGGATTAATTATTTTGATGAAGTGAAATTTATTATACATATGGCGAGACCTAACTTGTGTTTTTAATATCCTTAAAATGCCTCGATTGTGTGGTGATAGGAGCAATAAACATCAAATATAAATAAGTACTTGCACCTGACAAGTAATTTATAAATATTTTGCGTGTGCTATGACCATACTTATTTATGTACAGAAAAGACATAGAGTATATCCACAAATAAAAATGCTGACCATATAAAGTGGTACTTCATAGGTATTACATGTCTCTTCTCTCTTGGTTCATTTTTCACTGCATCTTTTCCCATAATTATTTCCTTAACTCATGGCTGTTAGTTCTTTTTTCTATTTTTATTTTTTTAAGACAAAGTCTTACTCTGTCACCCAGGCTGGAGTGCAATGGCACAATCTTGGCCCACTGCAACCTCCGCCTCCCAGGTTCAAGCGATTCTCCTGCCTCAGCCTCCCGAGTAGCTGGGATTACAGGCACCTGCCACTGTACTCAGCTAATTTTTGTATTTTTTAGTTGGGATGGGATTTCACCATTTGGTTAGGCTGGTCTTGAACTCCAGCTGTCAGTTTTACTTTAAGATAAAAAGCAAGGAAATGCAGCTTTTGAGTTTACGCCAGAAAGCTTTTTCTGCCTTGAAGAAAAAAAATATTTCTAACTGTACACTCCAGTTTTTAATAACCTGATGTTCTAAGTTAGCAATTGTTGTCTATTCTTGTTAAACTTTACATAAGCATATGTGAAATAAAAAAACTAAGTAAATAAGCTATGATCACAGTATTATATGAAAAATAAATGCTCAAGAGAATTAATTCAGATGCCAACACTGCATATAACCCATATTTAATTCTCCTCAGAGTTGCCATATAATCTGCTTATAGTTGACAAATTCTTGAAATGTATAGATATTTCAAGAAAAATTCAGTAGGACTCGAGAGAATATTTGATGGGATCATGAGACAAAACTAGAGAGTGCACACAAATGTACACAACACACACACACACACACACACACACACAGAGTAAGTTAGATGCCACAGTGTCCTAGAACATTAACCAACTACTTTAAAACAAGGTATTCAGGTGACTGTATGATATGGTTTGGCTTCGTCCCCACCCAAATCTCATCTTGAATTGTAGTTTCCATAATACCCAATGTGTCGCGGGAAGGACCCAGTGAAAGGTAATTGAATCATGGTTGAGGTTACCCCATGCTGCTCCTCTTGTGGCAGTAAGTTCCCAGGAGAGCTGATGGTTTCATAAGTTTTATAAGGGGCTTTTTCCTCTTTTGCTTGGCACTTCTCCTTCTTGCTGCCATGTGAATAAGTACATGTTTGCTCCCCCTTCTGCCATGATTGTAAGTTTCCTGAGGCCTCTCCAGCCATCCTGAACTGTGAGTCAATTAAACCTCTTTCCTTTGTAAATTAGCCAGTCTTGAGTATGTCTTAATTAGCAACATGAGAACAGACTAACACACTGTAATACAGCAATGGCTTATAGCTCCATAAGTGACTGTCATCCTGCCCTGATTCCTATCTCTAGCACAAAACAATTCCTATGTATTCTAATATGTCATCAGTTCTATAAAGGAGTGACTAATAAAAAATATCTTTAACTTATTTTTCTTGTTCCAAGAAGCAAAAGTACTAAAGGTAAGTCTAATTTATTTCATTAAAATTTATAACCACATCAACATACATTAAACTGACAGTAAGCGTAAACTATAAAAAGATCATAATTTTATTCTATCCTCATTTGTTCATATCTAGAATTATTAATAAGAAAAATCAGGAAGCCTAATAAGTCTAGACACTATAATTCAGCTTATGAGAAATTTCTTTTCTTTTTTTTAATTTACTTAACCAGTTAATTTTTATTGAACATTTTAGGTTTTCAACTTTTCACTCTTACAAACAATGCTAAAAATGAGCTGTCTTGTACGTAAATATTTTGTACCTTTTTCATAATTTCCTCAGGATAGAGTCCTAGAAGTGGAATTTCCAGGATGATAGGGCATGCATATTTGAAGACATCTAAGGCACCAAACTGCTTTTCAGAAAAATGGCACTCATTTATAGTACTATGGGTGGTAATTGAGATGACTGATACCTTGTTATTCCAAAGTTATTGCACTTGAACTTGAAGAACCATGGTTTGGATTTACAAAGAAGGAAATGAGTAACCTGCACTCTTTTATTACAGTGTTCTTCTCAAAAGACAGACCTGATAGGCCACTTCCATGCTGAAAGTCTCCATTGATCTCTGATGCCTGAGGAACCAAGTTTCCTTATATATATATATAAAATACTTTAAGTTCTAGGGTACATGTGCACAATGTGTAGGTTTGTTACATATGTATACATGTGCCATGTTGGTGTGCTGCACCTATTAACTCGTCATTTACATTAGGTATATCTCCTAATGCTATCCCTCCCCTCTCCCCCGACCCCACAGAAATATCCATGAAGAGTCAATAGGTAATTCCAGATGCATATTATGTTGAGATGCGTTTTTTACTATTTATAGGTCTAGAAGTCACTTGGATTAAGGTTATTCTTAAATTCCCAAGATAGCCCCTTCTCAATTCATTTTCTTGGAACATCCTGAGTATATAACTAATATTCTTTAAGTGAAGCTATATAAAAGGATGTGCAATTTGATAAAGGTTTGTACTTTTTTCATCTTACTGTTAGAGTATTGCTATCCCAGTTTAGAATATGTTAGTTCCAGTGCCCAAGTCCTACCAGATCTGCAAACATTCATTTATAGAGGCATATTTTTGTGTGACTCTTCTATATGTTAGCCGTGGCCGAAATATCCTTTGACATGATAACCTATGTCAGCTATAGCCACTACCCATGTAACCTCTCTGAAATCTTTCTCTATGGTCTAGTGACTCATGCAGTGTTTACCAAAATAGAGCAGTAGGAAATATTAAACTTGGGCACCATACATTTTCACTAGAGAATGTATTTGAATGCTCTATAACCTCTGCCTCATAAGGCTATAGAAAGGCCCATCAACCCACTCCACTCTGCCCCCACTACCGTAAAGCTACGGATGTCTCATTATACACTGACCCAACTCACTCTCCAAATTTTTTCATGTTAATTCTGAATAACCAATTTGTAAATTCATGCAATTTAAGCAGGCAAAATAATTTGTTAATTCGTGACCACCTTCGTGGTCCGTTGGGCCAAGAATTAGAATAGCCGAATCCCACAGAAAAAAAGGGAATGACTAGTTTGGTTATTTTTGCTAAATGAGCAGCTACTTATGAAATTAGGTATTGCAGTGAATAGTCAATAAAATCACCTTTTGCATTATCTTATTCTATGAGGTCTGTGGACATTGACTACTAGAAAAGAAAATTGTCTTGCATTTTGTTTAGCAAGGTGCGGTCAGTAAAATTTCCTACCACTTTAGTGGAAGTTCATTTGTTTTTCTGTCTAACTAAATAGTCATATTATTTCAGGAAGAAGTTTCTAGAGGCTATCTCCTTAATAGGACTTAAATATTGTTACACAGTATATGAAAGCCTTTCTAGTTTACTCAGTTTGTCACTTTGAGTGTATTTCTTCTTAATATTTTTATTAAAGTATAGATTACATTAATTGTAATTGTATAGTTTGATGGAAATTTACATATATTTACACTAATGTAGCCAACACCCTGATGAAGGTGTATATATTTCCAGCATACCAGAAGTTATGCATTTTGTAATTTTTCTGAACTTCAGAGAATAATGGGTAATAATGGGCTTTGCCCAACTCCTAAGCATTGTGAAGTAAAATGAAGTAAATTAAAATGCCATTGGGAAACTATAAATTCCTACCCAAAGAGACAGCTTAGCAGCAGTAGTAGTAATAGTTATGTAAGATTTCCCTTAACCTGGAGATCATTCCGTCATACTTTGTGCTTCCTATTGTATATAAACTCGCAAAAACTGATGGCTTAGCTCTCAGCAGATTAAATATTTCAAAGTTAGTTTTTCAAAAGCAAATTTGAAAATGATGTTTAAGCAGTCAAAAGTATTGCCATGACATGGTTCATTAATGTTTCATCTATACTTACTTAAGTGTAAGTAGTTTAAATTATGTAATTACTGCTTCTCCTTTACTCATGCCAAATTGTATGTATGTTTGTATCTGTATTAAAAACCATTGCCAAACTATGTAATATGATCGGCATCTACTGGTGACAAACCAAGCAATAGGATCGTATGGCTTATTCAGTTTAAAAGAGAAACAAAACAAAACAAAGCAAAACAAAGTAATTGTTGATTCTTTAGGCGTTACTAGGATATTACAACAGGATTTTTTGTTTCTGGTTTTATTTTTCCTAAAAGTTAATTGTCAGCATTAACACATTTTTTTAACATTCTCTAAAGAGTACATACATAACCAGAAAAATCAGCAGATTTGAAACAATAGAAAACTGTACAATTTTTTCAATGATTGATGGATTTAGTTGGATTATTGGCATTAATTTTCTACTCATATGTATTCAGTCTTTCATATATATAAATATACGTGCCTACTATATTTTTTATATTTCTATTATTATGATCTATTATTTTAACTCTCTGTAAGGACAAGTATCACTTTGACTGCAACAGAACTTTCACCTCTTTGTTGGGCTTTAGCTGATATTCCTAGGACAGTCATAAATATAGCTCCAGAGAGTTATGGGTAAGTAACTCCAAGAGATAAATTGTTGTGTCTGCAGCCCAAGCTAGGAAACAGGTTGCCCATGGTGAGATTTATTGACTTCAACTTTCGTTTTTTAAAGTAAAAATTAAAGTAATATTGACTCTGAGTGTCCTGAGACATTTAAAACAATGTATACATTTAGGAAAGGATTATTGTTGTGACAATCATAGTAAATGTGATGGTTTTGGAACTGAATAGTTTCATTGCTTTGGGGCTATCTTTAATAAGAGACTAATATTTTCTGAAAAGTTATAGATAGGAATTTAGTATATATGAGACTTGAGGGAGAGGTAGGAGCAGACTAATAGCATTAGTTTGAGTGGCATAGCCAGGATATTTGAAACATCCTCCTCAGAGTTCTTTTAATACTCTTCAGGCCTGACCCGAACACACAGTCCTTGTCCATCTGCAAAAACGCAGATTGTTAATCTTTGCCGAACCCTTTCCAGTTACTGAAGAGAAACGTCCAAAAAGTAGAGTGATGCCCCAATTATTTAAACAGATTGAAAATGATTTTGGAATTTAGACTTGCTAATATAATTATTTAAAATGTTAAAATAGATTATGATGTCATAGATAGAATATCAATCACTGTCATGGTCATTATGTTTAAAAAATCCTTATTGTGATAGAGAAGTATAATTAAGTGTTTACAGGTAAAACGTTCCAGTGATTGAGACTTGCTTTAAACATCGGTGTTTGGGGAATACATGAAGTAAAACTGTCAAGATATTGGCACATGGGGCTCATTACTTATTGTCCCTACTTTTGAATATGTTAGACAAATTCCATAATAAAAATGTGAGGAAGTCAACGGTGATGATATGGATACTAGCACATTTGGGTTCTAGATAGAATGGAAACATTAACTAGTGGATAATCTCACAAGAGATAACTTATTTTGGTATATTGTGCTGTTTACATTTATGAAATAGGGAAGTAGCAGCTAAAGTGCCTTTCTTAAGATCTCACAGAGTTAGGTTGAGGGCGCTGTCTTTCCCAATGTTGATCAATACGTGTTGAGCAGCCTTACATGTTGACAGAAGAGTGGACCCTGATCCTGCTAATGTAAAGAAAGTCTATTGCAGTCCAGGGAGGAAAATATTCACACAAACAGATAATTACAATACAATGTCATAAATGCAATGGAAGGCCATAGCGTGTTTGAAGTGGTGATAACCACAGGAGCAATAGCATGAAGAACAGGAAATACATGCATTGCTGAAAAAGAAACAAGCAGTTGAGTGTTGCTAGAGTTTCAAGCACAAGGTAGGAGGAAATGCGACTGATGGAGGCGGGGCAGGCAGGGATCTTTATTCTGCGGATGGTTCAGATAACATCAGAGTCAGGGAAGACAGAAGTCTGTGGCAGTCAACCAGGCAAGAGATGATGAGGACTTGAACTAGATTCAGACTTTCATGGGGAGAAGAGTAGGAAGGAAAGAGGATCTCAGATTGGGGTATTTTTGTAATAGTGGGTTACAACAGAATGTTAAGCGTTCCCTGCTTCTCTCTTCCTCCCCTCTCACATCCCCTTTGTTCCCCTTTTCTTGTCCCTCTCTTAACATTTCTCTTTCTTTTGTTGCACCGTGTGCAAATATTTAATTAAAACAATTTTAAAAATAGTAATATGTGCTAATGGAACAGAACTCAAAATACAAAAGACACATAATTTAAAATGTCTGTCTTCCTTTTCTCTTGCTTCTCAGCTGCCCAGTTCTCCTCCTTCAGTGGAACCAGCCATTGTTCCTTCCAAGGTTCTTGTGTATTGCTTCAAAGGTACTCCATGCACTTGCAATCACACATAACACACTTGCAAAGACTTTCAAAAGTAACTTGCATGGAGACTTTGTGTACATACTTGACAAGTTAATTAGCATGCTAGCTGCACTAGATTAAAATTCTATTAATTAATTTGATGGGTCATTTGATTATATAGCTCTAAAAGGAAGTGCAGGCTTTTTCTTGAAGACAACAATGAACTCATCAAGGATATTCATATGAATAATCTTTGGAAGATGAAAAATATTAAATTAAACTATCTGAGCACATCTTTTTCTAATGGATCTGAAGACTGTTAATCTAATGTCTATCTAGAGTATTGATTAATCTTCATAAAACCTCAGTGAATACTCTTTTTTCCTGTTTAAAAAATCTGCTTATGCAACAACATATTACCCTGCTGAAAGGTCTCTATCCTAACTGAGCAATAAGTGAGACTCTAAATAAATTTGTTTTAATTGTTTTAAAAATCAAAGAAAAATCCTTAATCTTTCTTCAGTGGTAGGTTGTGGCACATTCACGTAGTGAAGCATTCCAGCTTTTATTTTCACCTTACTTCACTGCAGTGAAACTCTTACTGCAATAATTCATGGAAGAGCAGAATATACGATGCTTTCATAAATAAGTATTAGTGCATTAGTCTTGTTCCAGTCCAAGCCACATTTTCCTGGCTGCTTATTTCCCCAGGTGGCCAGAATAATACAATCCCTGATATAAAAACTCAACGGCTTCAGATACATATCTGATCAGAAGTAACACTTTCATAATGTTTTTGCATTTCTGTTGGCAAAATATGGTGTAGTGTTTATATAACAGGCACAATAAAATAGCCACATGCATGATTAGAACAACTGTGTCTTAATATGTGGTTGTATTTTACTTTATAAAAAGTATTCCGTAATAAGCACTTGCTCAAGGAGTAAGTCTTTCAAATACAGAAACATTTAGACTAAAAATAATGATTATGGCATGTTTGAATGCCAGCTTTTTCCTAATATGATTTTCAGTACTTAGAAGCATGTTGACAGAATTAAAGAGAATATGAATTCCTAAAAATATTAAGAACACTGTTATCAAATTATACTTTTCCCCCAATAGGAAGCTAGCTAACATTCTCCAGGATGTCATAAGTCTCTTATAGTTCAAGCAGATGCACTCCAATTTATTGAGTACCCAAATAATGTTTAATGTTATTTTACAAAATCAGTTTGTTTTTATATGTTGGGTCTGAAATTATGTTATTAAACATAATTTAAATGTTATGCTGAATTATTTAACAATACTCTCTGCATTAATTCTCTAGAATATGTTTATCTGTTTCATTCACTGTTGTATCCCAAAGACTTAGAACATAGTAAGTGCTAAATTGATATTTTAAAAATGAACAAACACAGCATTAACTATAACCCATATTTCCATTAGAATATCTTCTCAATCACCCATTGTACATCTTCTTACAACCTTGATTTTGTTCTTTGCTATTTCAAACTATATAGCATAGGATTAAAAAATAAAATTGAAAAAAATTTTGGCTTCATTAGCTCATTATATTCCAGCTGCAGGAAGGCTAGTATAGAAAAAATATTAACATTTTAATGGTTTAATTATTTTCCATACTTCATTTTCCTAGTTCAAGGTGATGGTAAATACGGAAAAAGCTATGGATTCTAATAAATAAATAAACACAATAGAAATAGAGATAGAGAGGCCGGGCGCGGTGGCTCACGCCTGTAATCCCAGCACTTTGGGAGGCTGAGGCGGGCGGATCACGAGGTCAGGAGATCGAGACCATGGTGAAACCCCGTCTCTACTAAAAATACAAAAAATTAGCCGGGCGTGGTGGCGGGCGCCTGTAGTCCCAGCTACTCGGAGAGGCTGAGGCAGGAGAATGGCGTGAACCCGGGAGGCGGAGCTTGCAGTGAGCCGAGATTGCGCCACTGCACTCCAGCCTGGGCGACAGAGCGAGACTCCATCTCAAAAAAAAAAAAGAAATAGAGATAGAGAGGACTAGACAGCTAGGTCATGAGTCACAGAGGCCGAGACATTGGTACTGGGAGGGAGAATCTTGCTTCTGTGTCATTAGTAGGCCTTTTAAAACAAGGCGTCCCACACTACTCCATGCATTTCGTCATATGTTAATGAAGAGGTGCTTTAGTTAGGAAGATAATAAGTGATTCAGAGGGTGAGAAAAGAAAGCAAGGATTCCAAACCATTGGAGCTAAACACATGAAGCGTCAGCTGCCGAGTGAGAGAAGGCCTGTGGCACAGGGCAGAGAGCAAGTAAGCTGCATGACACTGCAATAGCAAGGAATGGAAGGCAAGGACAGCATCCTCAATGAGAACTCACACCCACGAGTGTTCGAATACCACAGGGCCATGCTGGGCCTCCACCCTGACACATAGTATTAAGCCAATTTACCCTCTTTTTATTGTCAGAAGAAAAGCAGATTATCTCAAATTTTGGAATGAGTCACTAAAATAATCTTAAATTTATTATACACACTATCAGTTTAGTCTTAAAATCTGTAATAGTTTTTTGACATTCCTTAGAAAATCAATGGTCTGTCATTTGATATAGGAGAAAAAACAATAGTCCTGCTCCCAAGGAAACTTTGCCAACACCTTGACTATCAGGACACTGATCATTAGTAAGAGCTGTGCTCATTTGGAAGAAACAGATGAAAACTGGCATGTAAATGTTACATACGACCAGAAATCAACAATACAGCATATCTCCTAGGTCTCCTTTTTCATTCTGTTCTTACTGATGCTTTCTTCTCCCAGACACCCAGAGAAACTATTTGGTGTAAGAAGAGAATACAATATTAAGGCATGATGAATACAAAGAAGATTTCTATTTTTAAGAGGGAGGTATTGACTTTCATCTGCATCTTGATTTAATTTTTGTTCTGGAAAACAAAGATCTCCATAGGAATTAGTAGTGAACCACTAGAAATACACTGGATGAAGACCACTAAGCCAGTGCTACTCAAAATGTGATTCATAGCCTGATACCTGCCTCTGAACAACAGTTACTGGATTGCAATAAGGTAAGTATAGAAATGAGAATAAACATTTAGAAATTTTCACAGTAATTTGGCAAAGTTTTTTGTCTATTGAACTTAATCACCAAGAGTTGAGGCATTTTATGAATGTCTTTTTTCATTTTTTCAGGGAATTTTCTCTTGCATAAGTACTAGATTAGCACTTACCTTCTTTTGATTAGAAATACAAAAAATATCTTGCCAATGACCTTCTTTTGAATACTTCCAAATATCTACAACTTTGCATATTATAAACTTCTGTTTATGTTTTCTCTGCTATTTTACAAAGTAAATATATCTTAAATCTGGAATGCCTTTATATATTTTGGAAGGACTTTTAAAAATTCAGTCTTACGAAATTTAGAATTGAAACCATGCCTATAAGGAACATTTTACTTTTGTATCAATAAACATTTATAGGTGATTGTGGATGGAGATAGTAGTAGAAGAACAGAGTCTGTCTGTACTACTCTTAGTAAACTACTAGGTTATAAATTAGGTCATTGACAAATATCGACTGAGTATGCCAGGAAAAATTTCTGCACACTAAGTCATTAGAGGGATCATGTTAAGAGAAGCAAATAAAACTGCAAATAATTGTGAACCAAGATCATTTTGTCAAATTGAAGTTGGACACAGGAGTATGTGAGCTGAAGGAACCTTTCGATAGCTTACAATCATAAGATGGAGGTGTGGGAATGGACACAGGTTATCAACAAATGTGAGACACCTTCAGTATCTACAGATCAACTGCCAAGGCCCATGTCCTCTGCCTGAGCTACATTCAGTCTCCAGAGACTGGGCAGCAGGCCACCAGGAACTGCTAGAATATGTTTTTTGAAAACTTTGCATATTACCTGCCACCCTTGTTAGCTTTATAATTTTTTAATTTAATTTTTTATAATTGACATACAGTAATTGTACTTATTTATGGAGTACATGGTGATATTTCAATACGTATAATGTATAGCGATCAGATCAGTGTAATTAGCATATTCAGCATCTCAAACATTTATTATTTCTTTACATTGGGAATACTCAGTGTCTTTCTTCTAGCTATTTGAAATCATGTAACATATTGTTCTCATTTTCCTTCTAGCCACATTTCCCCTCTTCTTATTTTTGGCTGATTTTCCCCCTGACTACCTATATACTGCCTCAAATCCCCATTTGAAGGCATACAAAAAAAATCCCTTTTTTCACCCTTTGACACTTTATTGAACCTCTTCTTGATATGACAGGAACCAGACTCTTCCATAAGAACCTATCTTTGCATGTAGGAATTAGTTTTTTCCACATGTCCAATATGTCAGCCATCCTCCTTTATCCCCAAGGCTGCTTTCACAGCGTTACTGCGTTAGCCTTATGTAAAAATCCCCACTAATGTGAGATTATTTCATCAGGTTATACTATTCTCTAGCCTTCATTTTTACTGTCACCTACTGATCTGGCCACTCACTCTCATGGCTTCAATAAGTTAGCGTCTAACTCATTTTTTAATACTCTTAACTTCACATCCTACTCCTTTAGCCACTCTCTTGCTTGAATACTTCATTTCCAGCAACGTTGCTGTCTTTAGTAACCCAATACTACGTGCACACCCAGATGTTGTCATCATCTGAAACTGTCCTACCTCTGAAACATTAACTCTGAATGCCCTGCTCTGACCACAGTTCTCCTCTGCAAGCCCTCTCTCCCAGTTATTCTCACCATTTCTCTCCTTGACTCTGTGGGGCGGGCGTCCTGTGATCCCTCTATTAGTTCCATCTTGTCTTTTTCTTTCTTGTCTTGCTTTGATATCATGGACCCTCACTTCAATCATTCTTTTGGCAACTTTTAAATAACCTAGCTCCATTTCTGTTTTATCCATCCTCCTGGCAAATCCTCCATCCAAGTACCCTGTTTCTGTGTGTCTAACTTAGACAGTTTCTGTTATTGAAGAGGTTTACACAATTGTACACATTAATAACACTATTAATTTCTGGCCTTAACACTTTTCATATTTCCTTATTCGGCTTTCTCTTTTCAAATCTTTACTGTTTTCATCACTATTGCCTGATACACTTGCCTGTTTGTTCAGAGACAAAATAGAACTCCAACTTCCTGCCACTGAATCCACAAACAGAAGCCCCAGGAAAGAGAAGTTATTTCCCAGGCTGAAGGTTAAACCCTGCATCTGTACTCACACTGACATCTCCTGCTTTCCCAGGAGACCCTTTCCTTTGTCTCCACACTTTATTTTCCTTCTTCTCCTTTTCATCAGCCCATAAACATACTCAATGTTCTCACATTATAATAATGTGTCCCCCATCTTCACACCTTCTGCCAGCTTCTCTACTTTCTGACCACTCCTTCACAACTAAACCGTTAGAAAGAGTTGTCTATATTCACTCTCTCTAGTTCTCAATTCTACTCACTCTTCAACCCCTTTCAATTTGGCTTTTGCTCAAAACACCCATGGAAACTGATCTTGCCAAAGGCATCAACGATTGTCTTGCTGCTAAGTAAGTGAGGCATTTCCTTTTTGATCTCCCTGCTCCTCTTTCCATTGCTGAGTACCCTTTTTGTTCCCTAATGCTACACTCTCTCTCCATCCCATCTAATTGCATTGAAATCACAGATTCCTTTGCAGAATCCTGAAATTTTCGTATTTCCCAGGTTTCTATCTTAAATAGTCTTATTTCCATTTGCATAATTTCTAAGAATTGTCTCCCTCCATTCCTGTTGTGGTTTCAAAAACCCTCTATCCATCTGGTGAAGACTCCCCCAATTTGTCATCTCCTCTAAATATTAGAACTGGAAATCTCTCTTCCCACAAGATGTCTCTTGCATGTTCAATAGATTCATCAAAGTCAACAGTCACACAACTGAGATCCTCTTTTTTATTAACCTGCTCCATTTCACCTCTTGCCCACTGGCAAAAACTGGAACTCTAAGTATCAGTCTTGACTGCTCCCTCTCTTCTATGTTAAGATTCCTAGATATGGACTCATCCGTCACCTTTTTCTTTTTTCCCTCTGTTACTCACCTAATTCAGTCCATCACGTTATTTTCAACAGCTTCATAAGGGGCCTTTCTTTCTCTATCTAGGTGTCTTAGTTGGCTTCCTGCTGGTACAACAGACTACTACAGACAGAGTAACTTACAAAAGCTAGAAGCTTATTTGACTCACAGTTCTGGAGGCTGGAAAGTCCAAGATCCAGGGGCCACATCTGGTGAGAAACTTCTTGCTGCATCGTAAGATGGTGGAAGGCATCACATGGCAAGACAGCACACATGAGAGCAAGAGAGGGTAGGACAGAGCAAGAGACAAATTGGGACAAATTCATCCTTTTTACCAGGAACACACTCTGTGATAACCACTCTCACAACAATGGCATTAGTCCATTCATGATGGTGGATCCGTCACGACCTAAACATCTCCCATTAGGCCTCACCTCCCAACACTGTTGCATTGAGGGTTAGGTTTCCAACACATGGATTTTGGAGGGGACAAACATTCAAACGACAGTGCCTGTTCTCTCTTCAACTTATTCTTTACATTGTAGATCGTGACTTTTCTAAAACAT